>NC_048585.1:18323607-18383607 GCF_013265735.2 Oncorhynchus mykiss
GGGAAACTGAGCCAAACCTAGTTTGCCCTCATCGGCATCACAGAGATCAAGGGTCATCTCACAGGGCACTGTGACTCGGCCGCCCGTCGGGCCGTGAATGAGGCCCTCTGTTCCCCCTGCATGCTTGCCTCCCTTTCACTAAGCAGCTGGAGCGGGATCAGCTGACCCACTGGTCAAAAACCACCATCATGTAGGACAGCCAATCTGTCTGTCTGTCTGTCTGTCTGTCTGTCTGTCTGTGTCTGTCTGTCTGTGTCTGTCTGTCTGTCATTTCTGGAGGTGTAGGTAGGAAGACAGAAGTGAGAGGAGGAATTGCCTTGTGCTCTAAAATAGGGTAGGAGAGGAAATGAGAGGGGGGTCGCAAGTGAGAGCAAGGGGAAGGAGAAAGCGAGGGAAGAGCTAAAGTAACCTTGTCTTCTCAGAGTGATGGAGAGAGAGAGTGAGAAAGGAACGCTAGATAGCACAGGAAGAAAATATTTGCATGGTATTTTGAGATGACCTGGTCTGGTATGGTCTGAGACTTGTGTGTTTGCTACCAGAGGTATTTATGGTTTCCACGGGGCGAAGGTCTGATCATGAGGGCGGCAGAACTGGTTTGGACAATATCCCGCTGAGCAGACCTGGGTTCAAATACTATTTGAAATCATTTTAAATACTTTGTCTGTGCTCGATTGAGCTTGCCTGTTGCGATAAAACCAATAGAACTGTCCCAAAAGTAGAAACCCCACCCTCCTGGTACTCCAGGCAAGCTAAAGCAAAATCTGAAAATATTTGAACGATTTCAAATGGTATTTGAACCCAGATCTGGCTCTGAGCCTAACAGCTGTTATGGCCAGATGCCAGTCATAGTAGCAGAGAAACTGTAGCATTTATGAGTCAGTCTCCAATCACGTTTGACTCTCTGTAAACACACTGCGATTTAAGAGAAAAAATGGCCCACGCTCTCTCTACCCAGTTGTGTGTGAACTGAGCCAACTTTTGTTATTCTATCTATTAAGCTATCACAGTGACACACATACACTACCAAACACTATCATGGTCGACTCAACAGAAGGTTCATTTTCGGAGTCAAGCAGCATCGGTAGTATTATTGAGAGTTGTGAACACAGAAAAAGTGAACAAATGCCTGAAGATAGAGTTGTATCTTTCCACTGATAGTGACCATCTTCATATGAAACCTTCAGGGCTATGTGCTACACTGTTACACCACCAGCCCAGCTCAAGTTTCTTTCTCGCCTTCTGTAGCCATTTTCACAGAGAGACGGGTTGAGAGAGACGGGTTGTAGCTCACCAGGATGCATGGCTCAATTAGGCCTCTTTAGCCCTCCCAAACTGTCCAGTTCTGTGACCCATCCACATACAGGTAACTGACCCACACACATACAGGTAACTGACCCATCCACATACAGGTAACTGACCCACCCACATACAGGTAACTGACCCACACACATACAGGTAACTGACACATCCACATACAGGTAACTGACCCACCCACATACAGGTAACTGACCCACCCACATACAGGTAACTGACCCATCCACATACAGGTAACTGACACATCCACATACAGGTAACTGACCCACCCACATACAGGTAACTGACCCATCCACATACAGGTAACTGACCCATCCACATACAGGTAACTGACCCACCCACATACAGGTAACTGACCCATCCACATACAGGTAACTGACCCACCCACATACAGGTAACTGACCCATCCACATACAGGTAACTGACCCACCCACATACAGGTAACTGACCCATCCACATACAGGTAACTGACACATCCACATACAGGTAACTGACCCACCCACATAGAGGTAACTGACCCACCCACATACAGGTAACTGACCCACCCACATACAGGTAACTGACCCATCCACATACAGGTAACTGACACATCCACATACAGGTAACTGACACATCCACATACAGGTAACTGACACATCCACATACAGGTAACTGACACATCCACATACAGGTAACTGACCCACCCACATACAGGTAACTGACCCATCCACATACAGGTAACTGACCCATCCACATACAGGTAACTGACCCATCCACATACAGGTAACTGACCCACCCACATACAGGTAACTTACCCATCCACATACAGGTAACTGACACATCCACATACAGGTAACTGACACATCCACATACAGGTAACTGACACATCCACATACAGGTAACTGACACATCCACATACAGGTAACTGACACATCCACATACAGGTAACTGACCCATCCACATACAGGTAACTGACCCACCCACATACAGGTAACTGACACATCCACATACAGGTAACTGACACATCCACATACAGGTAACCGACCCACCCACATACAGGTAACTTACCCATCCACATACAGGTAACTGACCCATCCACATACAGGTAACTGACACATCCACATACAGGTAACTGACACATCCACATACAGGTAACCGACCCACCCACATACAGGTAACTTACCCATCCACATACAGGTAACTGACACATCCACATACAGGTAACTGACCCACCCACATACAGGTAACTGACCCACCCACATACAGGTAACTGACCCATCCACATACAGGTAACTGACCCACCCACGTACAGGTAACTGACTCACCCACATACAGGTAACTGACCCACCCACGTACAGGTAACTGACCCATCCACATACAGGTAACTGACCCATCCACATACAGGTAACTGACCCACCCACGTACAGGTAACTGACCCATCCACATACAGGTAACTGACCCATCCACATACAGGTAACTGACCCATCCACATACAGGTAACTGACCCACCCACATACAGGTAACTGACCCATCCACATACAGGTAACTGACCCACCCACATACAGGTAACTGACCCATCCACATACAGGTAACTGACCCACCCACATACAGGTAACTGACCCACCCACATACAGGTAACTGACCCACCCACATACAGGTAACTGACCCATCCACATACAGGTAACTGACCCACCCACATACAGGTAACTGACCCACCCACATACAGGTAACTGACCCATCCACATACAGGTAACTGACCCACCCACATACAGGTAACTGACCCATCCACATACAGGTAACTGACCCACCCACATACAGGTAACTGACCCACCCACATACAGGTAACTGACCCACCCACATACAGGTAACTGACCCATCCACATACAGGTAACTGACCCACCCACGTACAGGTAACTGACCCACCCACATACAGGTAACTGACCCATCCACATACAGGTAACTGACCCATCCACATACAGGTAACTGACCCACCCACATACAGGTAACTGACCCACCCACATACAGGTAACTGACCCATCCACATACAGGTTACTGACCCTTCCACATACAGGTAGCTGACCCACCCACATACAGGTAACTGACCCACCCACATACAGGTAACTGACCCATCCACATATCCACATAAAGTGTCTTAACAGGGCTTTGGGCCTCATATCTCTACATTATTACGTCTGGTCCCAGATCTGTAACAGCACAAACAGGACTAGGACAAGGCTTTGTATATTTGCATGGGCAGAACAGTGTTTGTTAACAGCAGAGCAAAAGAGGAAGTTAGAGCTTTACTCATGCCAGTTCATCTCCAGTGTTTACGTATCACATGCCTCTCTTGGGTTGGTTAATCAGAGGTCGTGTTGTATTTGCTCTGTTCGGAATACAAGCAGGGGCAAGACTGATTCGCTATTCGTTTGGTTTGGATAGGGAGATCATCGTTGTCAAATGGTTCTCTCAGAGGAGACTGTTTCTGCCAATCAACAGGGCGCAACACACACGCAGGAAGGAGCGAACACATTCTCTTTCACACACACACACACACACACACACACACACACACACACACACACACACTCACTCACTCACTCACTCACTCACTCACTCACTCACTCACTCACTCACTCACTCACTCACTCACTCACTCACTCACTCACTCACTCACACACACACACACACACACACCTCATTATTGGCCTTGAGTGGTTTTACTTTAGGGACCAACAGATAACACTAAGGGCATGTTTTGGTACCATGAATGGTTTTAAGGATAAGCAGTTGAATGCTGTCCATCCCAGGGGAGCGTCAGCCTCAGTCATGCGCCGGCCCGGTTTGTTGTTTTTAAAACATCTCTGAGGTCATCTGAGACATCTGGGTTGTTTTTCCAACAAACTGCTTAGTCCTGGGGCTGTTTTTCCCATGGTTCCCTTTCCAGGACATGCAAACACAACAGATAGTGTCTCCCATTGAGGCAGTCTCACTGGACCTGCATGGGAGACAGTGATTTGCATGCATGGAGAAAAACTGTCACTTCGCAAGGCGGCCATTTTTTTGTCAGTGGAACAGGGTTCATGCAAAGGTAGGCTTTTTCTTAGCCCACTGTTTTTTGTGTTTCCTGAATAGCGGAGGTGTATAAAGATGGCTGCCCCATGCACTTACCACAAAGTTAGACGTATTTGAACGTTGCTCTCCGTTATCTTTGTAAAACCATTAGCACAGTATACATGATCCCAATTTTAGCTTCAAGACGCCAGATATTTGATAAACTGATTGTGCTGATTCAGTGGCACATTGAACCATATTGCACACCGTGGTTTAAAAACTCATTGGACAGTGCTAAAACAATGAGGTCATGTCTGAATTCTGTCATCTTTATGCACGTTCTCCATTGATGTCCCCCTTTGAATGTAAGCAGTTTTGATTGTGTTCTATTTTGGTAAAATGCTCGGTTCTGTTTTGCTCTGAGACTTAATTTAAAGTTCTATAAAGGAACTGAGAGAGTCCTGTGTCGAGTAGTTCTTGGTACCGCATTTCTTTTTTTAATCTGTTCCCCAATACAAGTGTTTTGTATTTGGTCTCGTGATGATGTGCAGGCACCCACCCGTGTCTTTCTCACGTGCCCACTCTCGCCCCTCTCTGGGCCAGCCCGCCCAGCTCTTCTCTGGTTCAGCCCGGCCTGTTGACTACAGTAGCTGGTACCATCATAGCAGGCCCATTGAACTCGTGGAAGCTCAGCAGACAGTTTGGTGGGGGCCGAGGGCGGCGCCGAGCCACAGGCCTGCTATTGTGAAGACAGATGTGAGGGGTGAAGAGCTGGAGGGGTTAGTAGTAGTGGTAGTACTAGTGGTGGCTGAAGGGGGTGGTTTGGTGGTTGTTATGGAGTCACATAGAAATGCCATTGTTGATAATGTCTGCAACATGGGTCAATCGAGTCCTCCGGCCGCCCCTGCATGTTGGACTTTGTGACTCCGTCTTTTGTGAGGGGCCCTTCAGTGTCGTGACTTGGTGTTTGGGATGTCCTTGTTGATCTGCTGAAGGTTTGAATGATGTCACACTGCTGCCCCAGTGGCACAAGCACCCCCCCCGTTAACGTCTCGCGCCAGACAGAGGAGAAAGGCATTCATTGTCTCGCTATGCTAAAATGTTATTGACAACTGCCGATGCCATCCACTGCTGCCATACAGAGAGCAGTGGATGGCATCTGGGTGGCAGGTGGCCTAGCGGTTAGAGCATTGGGCCAGTAACAGAAAGGTTGCCAGTTTGAATCCAAGAGTTGACAAGGTGAAAAATCTGTCGGTCTGCCCTTGAGCAAGGCAGGTAACCCCCATCAACAACAGCTCCCTGGGTGCCCAAAATGTCGTAGCCCACCGCACCTCTCCGAGTCAGAAGGGTTAAAAGCGGAAATCATGTTTTAGTTGGACCATGTGTGCTGTTGATAATTTGAAGGAGGATGTACGGATGTTTCCACACATAGTTTTGAGCTGTAGTTCGAATCAGAGTTCAACTATTATTTTAGTTGCACATTTCCAAATGTCAAACAAACAAAAATTCCTAAACCAAACATTTATATTTTTTACATTTTAGTGATTTAGCAGATGCTTTTATCCAGAGCAACTTACAGTTAGTGCCTTCATCTTAAGATAGCTAGGTGGGACAACCACATATCTCAGTCATAGTAAGTACATTTTTCCTAACAGCAAGGTCATTTGTTTATTGGACAAAAATGTCAAGTTAAATCCATTTATGATTATCATGAAGCATCACTTGTGTGACCCAATCTTCCAACAATATGCAGGAGGAAACAGCGCGAATGACTCTTTAAACTGCCACGTGAATAGTCTGTAGTCAATAGCATGTATCCCCTGTACAGCCCCTGTCTCCCTTAATCTGCATGGATGTGCTCATGGATGCCTTGCTACACACAGAAGGTTGTAGAGCTCTCAAGTCATGAGTCAAACAACCAATAATAATTCTGTGTTTCTTTCCCTGTGTTTTGTCCAGACTGCGTACTCACATGCAGTAAACCCCACCAGGTAATAATTGAATCGGACCGAGACTACCATTTTAATTGGCGGACCACGGTGCGTTGTTTAGTGCGCTCTGAGTGGGGATAGTATTCACACCAGTCCAAACAAACCCAACTAAGGGGGTAAAAGCGTCAACCTGTTCAACCTGTCTTGGCACATTGTAGATCTCAGGGCTGAGGTAATGAGTCAGTTGTGCTCCTTGTTTTTTGTCCCTGACTTTCTGTAAGTGCTGATGTGATAGTGGGTCATAATTTAACAACAGTTCCAGTAAGCCTAGGTAATGTCCATTATGCACATCATCAAGATTGAGGGATTTCCCCCAGAAAGGCAGATTCCTAGATGCTAAGTACAGTGTCACATCCAAAATCCTTTCTACAAGTGCTCTGTTTTTATACATTTCTGACTGGATTTGTTTCTGCAGTTGACTGTCTATACCCATTCTCATCAATGGGGCTGTGGTGGAGCAGGTTGAGAGCTTTAAGTTCCTTGGTGTCCACATCACCAACAAACTAACATGGTCCAAGCACACTGAGACAGTCGTGAAGAGGGCACAACAAAACCTATTCCCCCTCAGGAGACTGAAAATATTTGTCATGGGTCCTCAGATCCTCAAAAGGTTCTACAGCTACACCCTCGGTTGCATCACTGCCTGCTATGGGAACTGCTCTGCCTCCGACCGTAAGGCACTACAGAGGGTAGTGCGTACGGCCCAGTATATCACTGGGGCCAAGCTTCCTGCCATCCAGGACCTCTATACCAGGCGGTGTCAGAGGAAGGACCGAAAATTGTCAAAGACTCCAGCCACCCTAGTCATAGACTGTTCTCTCTGCTACCACACAGCAAGCGGTACCGTAGCGCCAAATCTAGGTCTTAGAGGCTTCTATAAACAACTTCTACCCCCAGGCCACACGACTCCTGAACATCTAATCAAATGGCCTCCCAGACTATTTGCATTGCCCCCCCTCTTTTACACCTCTGCTACGCTCTGTTGTTATCATCTATGCATAGTCACTTTAAAAACTCTACATACTGTACATGCACATATTACCTCAACTAACCGGTGCCCCCACACATTGACTCTGTACCGGTACCCCCCCCCCCGATTCTTATTCATTTATTATTCATTTTTTGAACTGCATTGTTGGTTCGGGGCTCGTAAGTAACCATTTCACTGTAAGGTTGTAGTCGGCACATGTGACTAATACCATTTGATTTGATTTGTAGCTGTTACGGAAGGCTGCTGATTTTTTCCATTTCCAGTTATAGTTGTTGTGAGACACACCATCCTCAGGCTCTGGTAGTTTGTCATACATTCTCCTCCATTTCACTGAAGATATCTAATAGCCCTCCTTACTATTCAGAGAACTGGGTGATGGTTTGCTCATGAGAAAAAAAGAACACACGGAATGCAATTAATGCCTTTACACTCTCTGCACCTTTTCTCTTCCGTTTTCTGACTTACTGTACTGTAAATAGTTGGGGAATGGCTTGCCTTCTGAGTCTGGGGGCATGATTTTATACAGTTCTGTCTTCTCACCACACCTGTTGGCTAGTCTGCGAACAATAGCTTCTCTTTCATGGTCTAGTACTTTCTCTGGCCACAGTGCTGGATCATCTAAAAGCTCATCTTCCTCACTTTGAATCTATCCATACTCTTCCTTTCCCTTATTACTTGCTTGTTCAATCTCTTGTGTCACTCCTTCACTGGCACTGCTGCTACTCTTTAACTACTCTTCCTCCTCCCTGCTCTCCTCTGCATCAGTCTGTCTATCAGCTTTCTGCTGACATTCTGCCTACCTGGGGCTCTCTGGATACTAGGAAGTGCGTAAACAAAGGGAATTTTAGGGTTAATGTTCGCTCCTACAAAGGTTACAATAACAAATTGGATGCAGTCTATCACAGTGCCATCCGTTTTGTCACCAAAGCCCCATATACTACCCACCACTATGACCTGTACACTCTCGTTGGCTGGTCCTCGCTTCATACTCGTCGCCAAACCCACTGGCTCCAGGTCATCTACAAGTCTCTGCTAGGTAAAGCCCCGCCTTATCTCGGCTCACTGGTCACCATAGCAGCACCCACCCGTAGCACGCGCTCCAGCAGGTATATCTCACTGGTCACCCCCAAAGCCAATTCTTCCTTTGGTCGCCTCTCCTTCCAGTTCTCTGCTGCCAATGACTGGAACGAACTGCAAAAATCACTGAAGCTGGAGACTCTTATCTCCCTCACTAGCTTTAAGCACCAGCTGTCAGAGCAGCTCACAGATCACTGCACCTGTACATAGCTCATCTGTGAATAGCCCATCCAATCTACCTCATCCCCATACTGTATTTATTTATTTATCTTGCTCCTTTGTACCCCAGTATCTCTATTTGCACATTTATCTTCTGCACATCTACCATTCCAGCGTTTAATTGCTATATTGTAATTACTTCGCCACCATGGCCTATTTATTGCTTTACCTCTCTTATCCTACCTCATTTGCACATGCTGTATATAGATTTTCCTACTGTATTATTGATTGTATGTTTGTTTTACTCCATGTGTAACTCTGTTTTGTTATATGTGTCAAACTGCTTTGCTTTATCTTGGCCAGGTCACAGTTGCAAATGAGAACTTGTTCTCCACTAGCCTACCTGGTTAAATAAAGGTGAAATAAATAAAATATAAAAATACCACACTAAACATCTACTACTGAAAGAAAACACGTTTTAATAGTATACACATCAAATAGAATACCTATTTAAGTGTTTCTAAGTCATCATGTGTCTAACTTTACAATTTTAAAATGGTCTAGTTATGCTGCAGCTGCCTCAAAACAACTGCCTCACCTCCAAGGTCCACTGTTTCAACTTCATTTAGTAGACACATGTTGGGATCTTTGTCTACAGCAGTAGTAGTAGCATCTGGAGTATGGATAGGTAGGCTACATTTAATTTTAATCTAGCTAGCGAACAAATATCACACAAATATTGGGGAATACGGTTATCATGATATCTAAATAATAGCTAATTAGCTAGCTCATCCTCATCATGTTAATAATTACTGCTCTGACCGAGACAAGTGAGTCCATGGTAGGCAGCTAGCTACCTGTAGCTAGCAAGCTATCAAGCTAGCTATATTGGCTAGCCTGGCTACTCAGTTCGGCAGGCAGTCTGCACTGACTTAGCACTCAAATCCTTCTCCTTGTTTTTTTTTCTGGGAAAAAACGTAGTGAGTCATTTTTTTCCTGAAATTTGCTGTATCTGTTTCCTTTCTTTCCTTTTCTGGAAACCCGATTTCGTTTTTGAGGGGGGCTTAGTGGTTATGCCCGGAGCCACTGTCAGATCAGTGATAGGGCCCCATGATTCATTCATGTTTCCCCCTCCTTAACGACGCCCGTGTGTGCAGACTGTCAAATCAAAGGTGCTTCTTCGATATAACGTTTTTTTGTTGTTGACAAAAATGAAAATGTGTTAGTTTGTCACTTTCACGAGGTTGTAATAACAAGTAATAACATGTTCAGCTACTTAAAACATTGTCTCCAATCTAGTTTGTGCCTTTAGAGTTTGAGAAAATGATCAACTAAGAAAGAATATTTCACTTCGATCTCCAAACGCTGGTCTGGTCTGCCTAGTCTGTGTCACAAGCATTCCCGCACGTCGAGGCGATGTTGGGTCTTTGGGTTATGCTGTTCTCCCACACGGGTCCTTGGTGGTGTTGATAGCTGCCCCTCCTGCTGCCTGCTCTAAAGTGTCTGTAGGATTGATCTCTTATGTATACGTCTGGAGGTCAAACGAAGGGAAGGAGACTAGCTGCAGCCACAAAGAGCGTTACACAATCCCTTTCACCTTTCCACTGTGAGAGAAAGAAGAGAAGTTGAGATAAAGTAAGAAAGACGAGGAAAATCACACAGTGGAGATTTTCACAGGTTATATATTTTGCAATACTCTCATCTTGTTGCTATCTATCCTCCCGCTCTCCTCATTTGAATGCGTTTCAAGTGCAGCACAGCACAGCTGTATCCCCACCCACTCTGACCCCTGTACCTCTTCTCATAGTGGTCTTCAGTAAAGGGGGGGGGTCAATCACACCGTTAAGCTCCCCTGAGGACCCAGAGGGCTTATGATGATTCCAACAGAAATCACATTAAGAGTTCTCATCCTATCGATCCTGACGATGACATCACCCACTCTCAGCTCTCCATTTCCCGTGAAGGGGAGCGAAGAAGAGAGGGGGGGAGAGAAATCTTTAACCAAGAGAGATTCTCTTTCAGTCTGGGAGAGTTGCGCCATCGATTTGGATTTCTTACTCGGCCCGCCTTTGCCCCTGCAAGAGGCTTGGTGTCCTTCCTGAAGGGAAGTTTCCACATTAGGCTCTCCGGAGGCAGACCCAATCTATGAGGGAATTGCATTAGGCGGAGTACATCTGGTCAGGGCCCTAACACTGAAGATGAGCTAATGAATGGCTGGGAAGAAACATGCACCGTGTTTACTTTAAATTTTAAATGTAAAGAATGTCCCCGACGTTGGG
This sequence comes from Oncorhynchus mykiss, assembly GCF_013265735.2. Classification (NCBI taxonomy): domain Eukaryota; kingdom Metazoa; phylum Chordata; class Actinopteri; order Salmoniformes; family Salmonidae; genus Oncorhynchus; species Oncorhynchus mykiss. The sequence continues at coordinate 18,334,449 of NC_048585.1, forward strand.
ATGTCAATGCCAATCTGGATTTTAAGGGATTTGATCGTCTCACTTTTTAATGGGTCCTCGAGACGAGTCCAAATGTGTGTGTATCCCTTGCCTCTATGTGATTATAGATTAGTATTTGTTTTGTTGTGTTTATGTTGTTTTTGGTGTGTGTGGGTGTGTGTGGATGGGTAGGTGGGTGTTTGTGTGGGTGTGTGTGTGGGTGTGTGTGTGTGTGGGAGGGTGTGTGTGTGTGCTGGGGGGTGTATGTGACTGAAGGATGAGTCATTTTGAATGCGAACACAGTGTTCTATCCTGTCCAACCCTCAATCTATCCTCTCCAGCTCTCACGGGACCCTGGGGAGTGTGTACTGCACACGTGTGTCTGTCTGTCTGTTTGTTTGAGCACGGAGTGTGTGCATTTGAATGGGATGGAATGGTGTGTATAGGGAAGTTTTGGGTTGGATGGAATGGCGTGTATAGGACGGTTTTGGATCGGCTGGAATGGCATGTATAGGGTGCATAGGGCGGTTTTGGATTGGATGGAATGGCGTGTATAGGGCGGTTTTGGATTGGCTGGAATGGTGTGTATAGGGCGGTTTTGGATTGGCTGGAATGGTGTGTATAGGGTGGTTTTGGGTTGGATGGAATGGTGTGTATAGGGTGGTTTTGGATTGGATGGAATGGTGTGTATAGGGTGGTTTTGGGTTGGATGGAATGGTGTGTATAGGGCGGTTTTGGGTTGGATGGAATGGTGTGTATAGGGCGGTTTTGGGTTGGATGGAATGGTGTGTATAGGGCGGTTTTGGGTTGGATGGAATGGTGTGTATAGGGCGGTTTTGGGTTGGATGGAATGGTGTGTATAGGGCGGTTTTGGGTTGGATGGAATGGTGTGTATAGGGTGGTTTTGGGTTGGATGGAATGGTGTGTATAGGGCGGTTTTGGGTTGGATGGAATGGTGTGTATAGGGCGGTTTTGGGTTGGATGGCTGCAGACATTATCTGTGTGCTTCTAGTTTCAAATGTTCAAGTTTTATTTATCACATGCACAAGTAGAGTAAAATGCTTAATTTGTGAGCCCTTCCCAACAATGCAGTACATTGGTGCATGCAGGGTTGTGTATACCTGTGCAGTTAGGCTATATTTCTCAAAGGGTGCATCATAGTTGAATGCGTTACTGTGCCTAGTGTGGCGGAGGTGAGTCGGACTCATGCTGACGTGTTCAGCTAGTCTTCCCCCAGTCACACCAGGCTATGTCTATAATTGACGTGCCCCGTTTTGTCATTTCTTAAAGGGAAAACCAAAGCGAGACAAGCGAGCCAGTTGCCGCAGCCTCTGATGTTTGTCCCTCAGGTCAATATATGTTTCGTTTTCTTACCACCGTGTCTTTCTGGCGCATTAATCTCCCGTCCCTTGAAATATGACATTTAATTACACCAGTATTAGAAAAATGCATGTTTTGACAGTATGGTCCAGGAAAGAGAGATTGAACATCCCGTCCAATAGGTTCACTGCCACCGCAGATGAATTACTTTTGTATATAGAGGGTCCATTACGGTGGGAATGCAAACACATCGGAGGGAAAGATCGATTATCTGTGCCTGAATTGCCGTCATCTGAAATGTTAGAGCCTTTAATAGAAGCGATTTCTACCAAAGATGAAGGGTTTTGAAAAAAGGGCCTAAAGGAATCCCCCAGAATCCTCCATTTACGTTCATATTGAGCCCCTTTATTAAAAATGTGTTAAAAGAGCACAACTGGTTGGAAAACGACTTATATCTTCTCGGCTTTCATTTTTCCTCTGAGCTCCCACACTAAATTAGAATTCCCATTAAAAGTAGGTCATCCTCTCTCATGCACGCTTCCCCCTCTAATCCCTATTCAAAACGCCTCTCGGAAAAGGCAGAACGACTCCTCAATTCCCTTCTATGCAGACATTGTTATCTATGTGGCTTGCTTGGGAGCTCTGCAAAGCTATGGCTACCGAGAATGCTGAATATACAGAGTTATACAGAGTTTCAACCCCAGCTCACCTGGCAAGCCTCACACAGAGGGTGACCTGGCAACTGACCTGGCAACCCTAACATCTGGCAGTGATCACCTCATAATGATAACCTTTTTTACAATACTATTTAGTGGGTCAAGATGTTGCAGATGGAAATTAAATGCTCAGAATCAGATTGTCATATAGCAGGGTTTCCCAAACCCGGTCCCGGGGCCTTCCATGGGAGCACGTTTTAGCTTTTGTCCTCATCATCAAGTCTTTGCACCTAACAATGCTATCCTCCCCCTGGTAACATTCTATCATCTCACCTGACCATTTCCCTGGCAGCACTCTTTACACCTAACAATGCTACCCCCCCCTCCCCCCTCTTCCCTGATGACCTCATTCCAAAACTCTCAGCTCCCGGTGGTGACCTGTGGCTCACCTGACTCACAGAACACTCACCTTGCCTCACTGGTCCTTGTCATTACCTGGCAACCCACTGCACTTGACAATAGTATATTCATTATTTATCAATGTTTGACATTTTTTTGAATGACCTCTAGCTGGCACTTCAATGGTATTGCCGCACAATTACTTATTATGTCTCTGTCCTCTGATGGTAAATGACTCGGTAAAGCAGGGGGGTGATTTCAAACTCTTGAGGGGTAGTCCTTTACTGTACATAGACAAGAGAGTGGGCTTAATTGCGTCGCCGGAGAAAAACAGATAATCCCCTTTTAATTACTGAGAACAAAAGGTAAACGGCAGCGTACGTCAAGGCAACGACGTCCCCCTTGATGGGTTGTCACCATGGCAATAGATCCGTCAGGTCCAGTCCTGGCACGACTCTGTGTGTGTGTGTGTGTGTGTGTGTGTGTGTGTGTGTGTGTGTGTGTGTGTGTGTGTGTGTGTGTGTGTGTGTGTGTGTGTGTGTGTGTGTGTGTGTGTGTGTGTGTGTGTTTGCCGTACATAGCTCTGCTCCATGCCTGTCTCAGGAATACTTAGCTGGCCCAAGGACGCCATGACATGGAGCTTCCATAGAGAAGGCCGCATTAAGACGGCAGCATTGCAAAGCTGTGTCTTTTATCTTCAGCAAACAGATGGCTTGTTGTTTCTTCAGGTCCTACAGGCTGTGTGGGTTGATGTCTTGCCTGCTGTCATGGTGAATGGGATGATGTCATGGAAGTCTGTCGGGGTGTGTGTGTGTGGTGTAGATGTGTAGGCCTACATGGTGTGAGACAGATTTCAATACAGTAGATAGGCTTGTTGAATGTATACAACCGAGGGATTTTGTTTGTGTTGTGGCATCTTTGTGTTGTTTTTGGTGTTTTCATCCACCCATAGGGTCTCTTAATAACCACAGTAGCACTTTAAAGCTGCAATATGTAAAGTTTTGGGCGACCTAACCAAATTCGCATAGAAGTGTTAGTTATAGATCTGTCATTCTCATTAAAACCAGGTCTAAGAAGCTGTAAATCTGTTCTATGTGCACTATTTCTATGCTTCCCATTCTTAAGTTTAGTTTTTGCCTCTTTTACGGTTTTGTACACCAGCTTCCAACAGCTGAAAATACAATGTTTTTGGTTGTGGAAAATATGTTTCACAGTGTTTTAGATGGTACAAAGATTCTCTACACTATACTTGCTTGTTTTGTTGTGTAAACTGAAATTTGGCAAATTATTCTAATTTTAGAAACCAGGAAATGGCGGAGTGATTTCTGCATGGTGCACCTTTAACAGTGGTAGTCTCCCTTATGGCTCATCACATTAGAATGGAACATTTAACACATTTGTCCAACATCAGGATTTATTAGATGCCTCCTTCGGTAATTCATGGTTTTTAATTGACTATAAAGCTCCATGGAAGGCCTGGCAATAATCCAGATAAGTCCTGCCTAGGTGCGAACCCACAGACCTTTTCTCAAAAAGCCACAACCTTTTCTCAAAAAGCCACAACCTTTTGTCAAAAAGCCACACTGATTTAAAACACAATCGAAAGCCTCATCTTGTAACGCTCCATCTAATCTGTGACTTCAGGCTACTATGTCTCTCAAAGCCAAGTCGCATAGTCAAACCTAAGTTTGCAACATACAATTCACTGCTCAACTCAGTTTATGTATTATTGAGTTTCAATCGTATTAGTGTGTGTGTGTGTGTGTGTGTGTGTGTGTGTGTGTGTGTGTGTGTGTGTGTGTGTGTGTGTGTGTGTGTGTGTGTGTGTGTGTGTGTGTGTGTGGGGGGGGGGGGTCGGGGGAGTGGGGGGTGGGGATGGGGGATGGGGGAGGGTGGAGAGGAATGATTAGCCTAGTTGTTGAATAACCTATTGTGTAATGCCGCTTAAGTTCGGAGTCATTGTTAGGAAATCCTTGATTTCCACAGCATATTTTTTCTTCAGTGAACTAGCACGGAATAGGAAACAAACCTTTCATCGATAGACTGAGGCTAGGTTCTGTTTTTAAAAAATATTTCAATATTTGAACACAATTGATTTCACACCAAGGGCTTCCCTTGAATAATGGAACCAGAATGCTAATGCCTGAACCAATTAGAATCATTTTATTACAGCCAGACTACCCTGCCCCTCCCTACACACACACACACACACACACACACACACACACACACACATCCTCAATGACAAAAACCAAAGCAGAATCGAACAATAAACACTTTTTAAAATCTTCAAAGTCCAGCACTGTTACATTTAAAGAGAACATTTTCACAGTCCACTAACCAAAGGCTTCTGTTTTGCCTACGCTAATCATGTGGTGTCAGGCCAGCCTCAGAAGTGACCTCATAAAATACAGAAAACGTAAGTCTGGCCAGACAAGACAGACAAGGGGCCTTGTTCTGCTGTGTGCTGGGTACACTGGGAGATTTGGCCTAGAGCTGTGTGTGTGTGTCTGTCTAGCCCTCATGGGGGTGTGGCTTGCATCTGGCCCTCGTGGTTTGTGTGCGTGCAGCCATGCACATATGCTTGAAGTTAGAGATGAAGAGTCCTGCAAAGCTAGCATTTGAAGGAGCACTTTTAAACCATCACACTATCAGTCTTAGCGTTGTCTAAGCCACACATCACGGCATCACTGAATGGTACACAGGAAAAGGGTGTTTGCGCGCGTGCGTGTGTGTGGACCAGAAGTCTCCACAAGAATAGTAAACAAACAAAAATTTGACCAACTGTGGACAGTTGACCTATGAGGTCAATGCTAGTTCTAGGGGTTTAGGGTTAAGGTTAGAATTAGTGTTAGAATTATGTTAAGGGTTAGGAGCTGGGGTTAGTTTTAGGATTAGGAGCTGGGGTTAGTTTTAGGGTTAGGAGCTGGGCTAAGTTTTAGGGTTAGGAGCTGGGGTTAGTTTTAGGGTTAGGAGCTGGGGTTAGGTTTAGGGTTAGGAGCTAGGGTTAGGTTTAGGATTATGGTTTAGGATTATGGTTAAGGTTAGGTTTTTGGGTTCAGGTTAAGGTTAGAGTTAGGGTAAGGGGTTAGGGAAAATAGGATTTTGAATGGGACTGAATTTTGTGTCCCCACAAGGTTAGTTATACAAGACTGTGTGTGTGGGGCCTCCCGGGTGGCGCAGTGGTTAAGGGCGCTGTACTGCAGCGCCAGCTGTGCCATCAGAGTCCCTGGGTTCGCGCCCAGGCTCTGTCGTAACCGGCCGCGACCGGGAGGTCCGGCACAATTGGCCTAGCAACTTCCGGGTTAGGGATGGGTTGGTCGGTAGGGATGTCTCATCGCGCACCAGCGTCTCCTGTGGCGGGCCAGGCGCAGTGCGCGCTAACCAAGGTTGCCAGGTGCACGGTGTTTCCTCCGACACATTGGTGCGGCTGGCTTCAGGGTTGGATGCGCGCTGTGTTAAGAAGCAGTGCGGCTGGTTGGGTTGTGTATCGGAGGACGGATGACTTTCAACCTTCGTCTCTCCCGAGCCCGTACGGGAGTTGTAGCGATGAGACAAGATAGTAGCTACTACAACAATTGGATACCATGAAATTGGGGAGAAAAAGGGGTAAAAATTCAACAAATAATAAAAATAAAAAGACTGTGTGTGTGACATTTCCTCAGGCCCTTACCTCGCAACTCCAGCCCTCCAGGGCCGGATTGGTGTCACACTTTTTCTCCATCCCAGCAAACACAGCTGATTAATCGAATTGCATTCTATGTTTGATTATGTGATTATTATTATGTGATTATTGGAGTCAGGTGTGTTAGCTGGGGCAAAACTGTGACACCAATCAGGCCCTCCAGGACTGGAGTTGCCCACCCCTACAGCAGCTTAAGGATTTTGTGCTTGGTCGTCAATGAGAAGCTTTGTCTGGCACAACTTATTTTTGTGGGCAATATTTGTCTAGATTGTTTGTGTGTGTGTGTGTGTGTCTGTCTGTCTAGGTTGTGTTTCTGTCTAGGTTGTATGTGTGTGTGTGTGTGTCTCTAGGACTAGGTTGTGCGTCAGTCTAGTGTGTGTGTGTGTTTGGCTTCCCATGGTTTCCTCTGATCAAGGCTGCCCTGATTCTCCTGACAGCCCCTGCAGGTAAATCTCCCCAACAGCCTGCTCAGAGTCTGCCACACACACACACACACACACCTAGACACACAGACACACACTCACACTCACACTCACACTAACACCCACTCACACAGGCCAGACCAAAACACTGGGGGGAGACCTAGCCTTGACACCACACATCCAGAGGCCAGACAGACCAAGCCAGACACACACCACACTATCCAGAACTGGCCCAAAGCAGAGTCAAACAAGCTCTCAAACACATCTAAACTCAACAAAAAAAGAAACATCCCTTTTTCAGGACCCTGTCTTTCAAAGATAATTAGTAAAAATCCAAATAACTTCACAGATCTTCATTGTAAAGGGTTTAAACACTGTTTCCCATGCTTGTTCAATGAACCATAAACAATTAATGAACATGCACCTGTGGAACGGTCGTTAAGACACTAACTAGCTTACAGACCGTAGGCAATTAAGGTCACAGTTATGAAAACTTAGGACACTAAAGAGGCCTTTCTACTGACTCTGAAAAACACCAAAAGAAAGATGCCCAGGGTCCCTGCTCATCTGCGTGAACGTGCCTTAGGCATGCTGCAAGGAGGCATGAGGACTGCTGAGGTGGCCAGGGCAATAAATTGCAATGTCCGTTCTGTGAGACGCCTAAGACAGCTCTACAGGAAGACAGCTGATCGTCCTCGCAGTGGCAGACCATGTGTAACAACACCTAAACAGGATCGGTAAATCCGAACATCACAGCTGCAGGACAGGTACAGGATGGCAACAACAACTGTTCGAGTTACACCAGGAACACACAATCCCTCCAACAGTGCTCAGACTGTGCGCAATAGGCTGAGAAAGGCTGAACTGAGGGCTTGTAGGCCTGTTGTAAGGCAGGTCCTCACCAGACACTCACCGGTAACTACGTCGCCTATGGAAACAAACCCACCGTCGCTGGACCAGACATTCTGTTATATTTATACACCAGTTATTGTTATTCCACAACTACTGTACCTTTACATTAGAGTTATTTAGCAGACACTCTTATCCAGAGCGACATACAGGAGCAATTTCAAACAGCGACCTTTTGGTTACTGGCCCAACGCTCTTAACCGCTAGGCAACCTGCCACCCCTCACCGCTCTCCAATCTGGTAACCACAGTGGTAACCACTGACTGGGGAGTTGGCATCTTGACCACACACGTCACCAGCCTCAACAGTGGACAGAACAGGATTTGCTATCTATGGTTGTTTAGCAACAAAACCAACACAGTTGAATACATTCAGTTGTACAACTGACTAGGTATCCCCCTTTCCCTTACCTTTCTCGGTTCCTCTCTGCTTAAGTCCCACTCCCTCTTCCTTTCTTTCTTGGTTCCTCTCTCCTGAAGACCTACTCCCTCTTCCTCTCTTTCTTGGTTCCTCTCTCCTTGAGTCCCACTACCTCTTCCCGTCATTCTTGGTTCCTCTCTCCTTGAGTCCTACTCCCTCTTCCTCTCTTTCTTGCTTCCTCTCTCCTTGAGTCCCACTACCTCTTCCCGTCATTCTTGGTTCCTCTCTCCTTGAGTCCTACTCCCTCTTCACCTCTTTCTTGCTTCCTCTCTCCTTGAGTCCCACTCCTTCTTCACCTTATTCTTGCTTCCTCTCTCCTTGAGTCCTACTCCCTCTTCACCTCTTTCTTGCTTCCTCTCTCATTGAGTCCCACTCCTTCTTCACCTTATTCTTGCTTCCTCTCTCCTTGAGTCCTACTCCTTCTTCACCTTATTCTTGCTTCCTCTCTCCTTGAGTCCTACTCCCTCTTCACCTTATTCTTGCTTCCTCTCTCCTTGAGTCCTACTCCCTCTTCACCTTATTCTTGCTTCCTCTCTCCTTGAGTCCCACTCCCTCTTCACCTTATTCTTGGTTCCTTTCTCCTTGAGTCCTACTCCCTCTTCACCTTATTCTTGCTTCCTCTCTCCTTGAGTCCCACTCCCTCTTCATCTTATTCTTGCTTCCTCTCTCCTTGAGTCCTACTCCATCTTCCCCTCTTTCTTGCTTCCTCTCTCCTTGAGTCCTACTCCCTCTTCTCCTCTTTCTTGCTTCCTCTCTCCTTGAGTCCTACTCCCTCTTCACCTTGTTCTTGGTTCCTCTCTCCTTGAGTCCCACTCCATTTTGTCTCTTTTCGTCCATTCCTTTATAATTTCAGCCCCTGAAAGGCTTTCCATGGCACAGCTAAGACCACAGAGGTCACACCTCGTCCTTCTGACCACTCTGTTCTAGTCCCCCTCTCCATTTTCACACGAACAGTCTAAACAAAGGGGGACCGTATCGAAGAAGCCAATGTCCTTTGACCCTATAACAGAACTGCTTTGGCCTCCCGTGGGATAAGAGAGAGAGAGGGAGAGACTGGAGAGAGAAACAATGGTACAGACAGGGACTAGCCAGGGAGCAGGCTTAACAGTAAATAATAAGGCTTTAGGGATCTCACCTGCAATACAATTGGAGGGTGCAGGGGGTTACAGTAGGCTCTAGGGCTAGTCATTGTTTATTGGTTGATTTGATTCATTAAAATAAATGAATACATTTGATGTTGTTTTGTATATAAACGACAATTTGGGAGATTGAATCCAGGCTGGTGGTAGATTTGAGGTATCTCTGTACTTGACGTGAAGTTGTATCCCGAAACCTAGAAACAAAACAATAGCTGAAAGTGCAGGATAGTCTCAAAGTGGGTTTGCTTTTCTCAGAGGGCAAAACACAGCTCGCCAAGACTTGATCAACAGCCCCGGCGTTCCAACTAAAATAGCCAATTAACTTCCTCCGTCACCTTCCGGATAGAGAGAAGGTGTACAATTTGTGGACGGGAATCTAATTTAAGCGGAACACACCCTGCGGCAAAAAATCCAATCTGGTAAATATGATGACTTGCACTTGCTGCTCAGCATTGGGTCTGGCCATCTGAGCAGCTCCCTGAGCTCAGGTCCAGGACAGGATAGGGGAGGGAGGGTATGTGGAGGTATTCTAGCCAGGATTGAGACTTGGTCTCTGGATATGTTTGGGACATCCTCTGGGGTGAGGGGAGAGGCACTTAGGGGTGGGTGGACCTTCAAGGTCATGCAGTAATGCTCTAATTAAATTAAATCTCCATCCAAATGTGTTTGTGTGCATGCACATCTCAATATGTCTGTGTGTGTGCCTGTGTGTATGTGTGAGGGGCCTAGTAGATGTGTGTGTGAACGAAATGGGCTTTAGGTGCTGTCCTGTGTCATTACCCATTTACTCTCTCTCTCTCTCTCTCTCTCTCTCTCTCTCTCTTTATCCTCCCTTTCTCTCTCTCCTCCCTTTCTCTCTCTCTCCTCCCTTTCTCCCTTTCTCCCTTTCTCCCTTTCTCTCTCTCTCTCTCTCTCTCTTTATCCTCCCTTTCTCTCTCTCCTCCCTTTCTCTCTCTCTCCTCCCTTTCTCCCTTTCTCCCTTTCTCCCTTTCTCTCTCTCTCTCTCTCTCTCTCTCTCTCTCTCTCTCTCACCATCTCCTTCTGGGACTTACTGCACTGGGCTTTCAATCCACTGATGACTCTGACCCCAACAACATTCTCAGCTCTCACCTCTGCAGCGGCCCACCACAATCCTGTAGCCAATGACACCTGGTCTCCTCAGAGTTACACAATCTTCACACCCATCTTGTTTTCAGAGATGGTTATTAATGGTGCTGTCTTGTGGGAACATTTGGCCGGAGGTGCTCGCAATGTGGCCACGTCACTGTTATATATCCTCTCTAATGTATTCTTCAGGGGAGGGGAGGTTGAGGAGACGTCCCACCAGCATCCATCCACACAGAGCTGTGACATTCACTCTCTCCTCCTCCGCTATCTCTCTCTCTCTCTCTCTCTCTCTCTCTCTCTCTCTCTTCTTCTTTATGGAAGCTGTGGAGGGTGTTATGTTTAGGTCTGTCTTTCTCGCTCTCTCTCACTCTCTCTCTCTCTCTCTCTCTCACTCTCTCTCTCTCTCTCTCTCTCTCTCTCATTCTCATCTCCCATTCCCCCAATCACTCTCTCTCTCTCTCTCTCTCTCTCTCTCTCTCTCTATTTCTCTATTTCTCTTTCACACTCAATTCCTCCACCTTTGACTGCCATTTCACTTTTTCTCCCTCTCTCACTTTCTCAACCTTCACTCTCTCCCCCTCTTTCTCCCTCCCTCTGTATGTGTGTTTGTCCTCCCTCTCTTTCTCTCTCATTCATACAGTATATTGGCAGTGTGCACACACAGGTCATTTCCTGAGTGCTGCAACCGCTGTAGCTCGTTTAATTAACAGAGCGAGGAGGCTTGTCATCGTCAGAGCTCTTCCACGGAGCAGTCCTCTATGACTTCATGTCATATCCTATAGAAGACGGGTCCACCTCGCCCTTGTTGTTTTTCCTGGGAGGATTGACTTCTAGATTATAGGCATATCCTTCAGCCTTACTGTATGTCCTGTCTTCCACTGTGTTGACTTTACATGCATACCCCACCCAGTGGTGTGGTTTGAGGAGTCTGATCTGTGTGAAGGTACTCACTCCTCTCTCGCTTCTATTGTCGTTAAACAATGTGGCCCTGAAACGTGTTTGTTTATCATTTAGAGGACTGAAGGGCAGTGGTGGAAAAAGTAACCAATTGTCATACTTGAGTAAAAGTAAAGATACCTTAATAGAAAATCACTAAAATACTACACGAGTAAAAGCATTTGGTTTTAAATATACTTAAATATCAAAAGTAAATGTAATTGCTCAAATATACTTAAGTATCAAAAGTAAAAGTATAAATCATTCACATTCCTTATATTAATTCCTTCTATTAAGCAACCCAGACGGGACCATTTTACTGTCATTTTTTAAACATTTACTGATACCCAGCGACACACTCCAAAGCATGTGTGTTTAGTGAGTCCGCCAGCTCAGAGGCAGTAGGGATGACCAAGGATGTTCTCTTGATAAGTGTGTGTACTTAAACATTTTGTCATGCCAAGCATTCAAAATGTAACAAGTACTTTTGGGTTTCATGGAAAACGTATGGAGTAGAAGTACATTATTTTCTTTAGGAATCTATTCAAGTAAAAGTAAAAGTTGTAAAGAAATACAAATAGTAAAGTAAGTACAGGAAGAAGAGGAGGAACAGGCGCTCTGATTGGAGTTCATTGAGTGTGTTTCGTCTTCGCTACGAAGGTGTATGTGGTAATGTGTCATGCAACCACTAGGGAAAAACTGCAGAGTGCACTTTTAAATCAGTGTGATATTATAGTTGTCCTGCTGGATTTTGGTAAGTCTGCAGAGACCACCCAACGGCCTTCAACTCATTACTTTGGTCTTGTGGAGATAATAATAGAGCTCACAAGAGACCAAGGTACGATCAAGATCAACTTCCAATACCATCACAGCAGACTGGATATGTTCCACAAACAGTACCGGAAAGATTGATGATCTGTTATTGAGTGTAGTTTGTTTGGAAGATGGACCCAGGTACTGTACACCCATCTTCTTTCAGATCCACAAAGCAGGGTCAACGAGGTCAGGGGGAAGGGAGCAGGTTGATGGATTGGAATCCACCCCATTGTCATGTCATGAAGATAAATGATCTTCAGTGATTGGATGAGTGTGTGTGTGTGTGTGTGTGTGTGTGTGTGTGTGTGTGTGTGTGTGTGTGTGTGTGTGTGTGTGTGTGTGTGTGTGTGTGTGGGTGTGGGTGTGGGTGTGTGGGTGTGTGTGGGTGTGTGTGTGGGTGTGTGTGTGTGTGTGTATCTCTGTATTTGTGTTTAAAATAAGTGCACGGCTGGACCTCAGGGCCTCTGTTATGAGTGAAAGAGAAAGTGAACGGGATTTAATCAAACCAATACAAATCATGTGAAAGCAGTCATCATTTCTCCAACAACATGATGTGAAAGCAGTCATCACTTCTCCAACAACATGATGTGAAAGCAGTCATCACTTCTCCAACAACATGATGTGAAAGCAGTCATCACTTCTCCAAGATAATGTGAAAGCAGTCATCATTTCTCCAACAACATGATGTGAAAGCAGTCATCATTTCTCCAACAACATGATGTGAAAGCAGTCATAATTTCTCCAACAACATGATGTGAAAGCAGTCATCACTTCTCCAACAACATGATGTGAAAGCAGTCATCACTTCTCCAACAACATGATGTGAAAGCAGTCATCATTTCTCCAACAACATGATGTGAAAGCAGTCCTCACTTCTCCAACAACATGATGTGAAAGCAGTCATCATTTCTCCAACAACATGATGTGAAAGCAGTCCTCACTTCTCCAACAACATGATGTGAAAGCAGTCATCACTTCTCCAACATGATGTGAAAGCAGTCCTCACTTCTCCAACAACATGATGTGAAAGCAGTCATCACTTCTCCAACATGATGTGAAAGCAGTCATCATTTCTCCAACAACATGATGTGAAAGCAGTCCTCACTTCTCCAACAACATGATGTGAAAGCAGTCCTCACTTCTCCAACATGATGTGAAAGCAGTCATCACTGCTCCAACAACATGATGTGAAAGCAGTCATCACTGCTCCAACAACATGATGTGAAAGCAGTCATCACTTCTCCAACATGATGTGAAAGCAGTCATCACTGCTCCAACAACATGATGTGAAAGCAGTCCTCACTGCTCCAACAACATGATGTGAAAGCAGTCATCACTTCTCCAACAACATGATGTGAAAGCAGTCATCACTTCTCCAACAACATGATGTGAAAGCAGTCATCACTGCTCCAACAACATGATGTGAAAGCAGTCATCACTTCTCCAACAACATTATGTGAAAGCAGTCATCACTGCTCCAACAACATGATGTGAAAGCAGTCATCACTTCTCCAACAACATGATGTGAAAGCAGTCATCACTTCTCCAACATAATGTGAAAGCAGTCATCATTTCTCCAACAACATGATGTGAAAGCAGTCATCACTTCTCCAACAACATGATGTGAAAGCAGTCATCATTTCTCCAACAACATGATGTGAAAGCAGTCCTCACTTCTCCAACAACATGATGTGAAAGCAGTCATCACTTCTCCAACATGATGTGAAAGCAGTCATCACTGCTCCAACAACATGATGTGAAAGCAGTCATCACTGCTCCAACAACATGAGGTGAAAGCAGTCATCACTTCTCCAACATGATGTGAAAGCAGTCATCACTTCTCCAACAACATGATGTGAAATCAGTCATCACTGCTCCAACAACATGATGTGAAAGCAGTCATCACTTCTCCAACAACATGATGTGAAAGCAGTCATCACTTCTCCAACAACATGATGTGAAAGCAGTCATCACTGCTCCAACAACATGATGTGAAAGCAGTCATCACTTCTCCAACAACATGATGTGAAAGCAGTCATCACTGCTCCAACAACATGATGTGAAAGCAGTCATCACTTCTCCAACATGTACACACACATAGTAAACTCAATCTCAGAGCGGTTGGAGCCTGCGTGTCTCCAATCTTTAATAAACCAATTTCACTTGAGAAAATCATCAATTTACATGCTCCCATTCAGCTGAAATTTAGGCTGATGCAGACATTATGGAATCAGATGCAAACATTCAGTCCCTTATATCTACGGAGAGTAACAAGTGTTCTGAAGTAGGAGTGGACTGGAGAGTTATTGGCCAGGATTATTTAGGACATGTCTCAGCATGCAGTCTGGGCTCTCCCATGCAAAGTAGCGCAGACAGGAAGAGGTGACTTGTACGGCAGGCAGAGTGCTACTGTTGGAGATTAGCCTCAATGTGGTCTAAGATTGCACTGCTTGTGCTTTCATAATCAGTGTTCAGTACTTCACAGTACCACTCATGCTATACTGTGAGAATGTCTCTGGATTTCACTGAAATATAGGCTTACGACCCTGTGTTGTCTTGCACTGCTATTTCATTGCACTGAACTGTACTCTAATCCCCCTCCCTCCAGTGCAAATGTCCTTGTGCCAGTCAGCCACCCACTGTGAGTGTGACTCTCATCTGCTTATCCCATCCCATGACTGGCAGCCTGGGCTCAGCCTCACACCAGAACAAGGCTACAGGAGAAAGGGAGGGAGAGATGGAGGGAAGGAGGAAGGAGTTTTGAGAAAAGGGAAATGTAGAATAGGAAGAAGGAGAGGAGGAAGGGAATGAAGGAGAGGAAAAGAGGATGAGAGAAAAGAGAACAGAAAGAATAGTGCGACAGAAGACAGATCTGTTGTCATCTTGGTACCAAACCACATGGAGGGATCTACTAGAGTAAGACCACATTTTCTATATCAATAAATCCATGATTTTATCAACATCACGGGCCTCATGACATACACTGGGACAGGGATGTGAAGACTATATTCACGCCTATAGTATCGTTTTATTGGTTCTCCCTGTAGGAATGTGCTTCGAAAACTGTTGCCCTGGATGCATCCCAAATGGCACCCTATTCCCTACATAGCCAGGGCTCTGGTCAAAAGTAGTGAGCCCTGGTCAAAAGTAGTGAGCCCTGATTAATAGTAGTGAGCCCTGGTTAATAGTAGTGAGCCCTGGTTAATAGTAATGAGCCCTGGTTAATAGTAGTGAGCCCTGGCCAAAAGTAGTGAGCCCTGGTTAATAGTAGAGAGCCCTGGTTAATAGTAGTGAGCCCTGATTAAAAGTAGTGGGCCCTGGTTAAAAGTAGTGGGCCCTGGTTAAAAGTAGTGAGCCCTGGTTAAAAGTAGTGAGCCCTGGTTAATAGTAGTGAGCCCTGGTTAAAAGAAGTGAGCCCTGATTAAAAGTAGTGGGCCCTGGTTAAAAGTATTGAGCCCTGGTTAAAAGTAGTGAGCCCTGGTTAATAGTAGTGAGTCCTGGTTAATAGTAGTGGGCCCTGGTTAATAATAGTGAGCCCTGGTTAATAGTAGTGAGCCCTGGTTAATAATAGTGAGCTGGTTAATAGTAGTGAGCCCTGGTTAATAGTAGTGAGCCCTGGTTAATAGTAGTGAGCCCTGGTCAAAAGAAGTGAGCCCTGGTTAATAATAGTGAGCCCTGGTTAATAATAGTGAGCCCTGGTTAAAAGTAGTGAGCCCTGGTTAATAATAGTGGGCCCTGGTTAATAGTAGTGAGCCCTGGTTAATAGTAGTGAGCCCTGGTTAATAGTAGTGAGCCCTGGTTAATAGTAGTGAGCCCTAGTCAAAAGAAGTGAGCCCTGGTTAATAATAGTGAGCCCTGGTTAATAATAGTGAGCCCTGGTTAATAATAGTGATCCTTGGTTAATAATAGTGAGCCCTGGTTAATAATGGTGAGCCCTGGTTAATAATAGTGAGCCCTGGTTAAAAGTAGTGAGCCCCGGCCAAATGTAGTAAGCCCTGGTTAATAATAGTGAGCCCTGGCCAAAAGTAGTGAGCCCTGGTTAATAATAATGAGCCCTGGTTAATAGTAGTGAGCCCTGGTTAAGAATAGTGAGCCCTGGTTAATAATAGTGAGCCCTGGTTAATAATAGTGAGCCCTGGTTAATAATAGTGAGCCCTGGTTAATAATAGTGATCCTTGGTTAATAATAGTGAGCCCTGGTTAATAATGGTGAGCCCTGGTTAATAATAGTGAGCCCTGGTTAAAAGTAGTGAGCCCCGGCCAAATGTAGTAAGCCCTGGTTAATAATAGTGAGCCCTGGCCAAAAGTAGTGAGCCCTGGTTAATAATAATGAGCCCTGGTTAATAGTAGTGAGCCCTGGTTAAGAATAGTGAGCCCTGGTTAATAGTAGTGAGCCCTGGTTAATAGTAGAGCACTATGTATGGAATAGGGTTCCATTTGGGACGCAGCTCTGCTTTACAGCGAGATGGTGTCTTTTTCGTCTCTCTTGTTTTGATATGCTGATGCCGATTGAACGCGCCCACTC
Organism: Oncorhynchus mykiss; assembly: GCF_013265735.2. Lineage (NCBI taxonomy): Eukaryota > Metazoa > Chordata > Actinopteri > Salmoniformes > Salmonidae > Oncorhynchus > Oncorhynchus mykiss. The sequence goes on from NC_048585.1 coordinate 18,350,761, forward strand.
AGCGAACGGTGGGTAGATCTGTTGACATCGCCATGGCAACTGTAAGCGCTTTCCGCTCTCGAAACTACAGTTTCTCAGCTCCCAATTAATTTGGTGAAAAAGCTCATGTTCTCTATGTGTTTCTGTGATGCTGTCACCACGTCCCCAGGCAATATTGGCTGGTTGTCACTTTTTATGAGCCGCGATAATGAAAGAAATGGACACTTCATTGTCCTCTACTTTGGTGAATTGGTGTGACTGGTTTTCTTTAAACACGTGTTTTGGGTTTGATCCACCGGTCATTCCTGCCACGTAACACGCCAGTAATGCTTCACACTTATTGCTCTTCTGCCACCAGGGTTCTGAGAGACTGGAGAAACTACAGCTCATCGCCCTACACACAACCCACCTCTTTACATGCATGTACACACACACATGTGCACACACAATCTTAACCTCACCCACGCCCTACCCCCATCCCTCACCAGATCTTGTTATGCAGCCTTCGGTTGAACATGTCTTGACAAATCTCCCATCTACACTACTGAAGCTGATATGCAATGGTTTTGACAAACATTCTCTTGTTTTTGACTAACATTCTCTTGGTTTTGACTAACATTCTCTTAGTTTTGACTAACATTCTCTTGGTTTTGACTAACATTCTCTTGGTTTTGACTAACATTCTCTTAGTTCTGAATAACATTATCTTGGTTTTGAATAACATTCTCTTCATTTTGAATAGTATTCTCTTGATTTTGACTAACATTCTCTTGATTTTGACTAACATTCTCTTGATTTTGACTAACATTCTCTTGATTTTGACTAACATTCTCTTGATTTTGACTAACATTCTCTTGATTTTGACTAACAATGCTCACCCTCTGTTTCTAGGTGGAAAGTCAATGGAAAGGTGGATAGAATATGGGCCAATATGGGCTAGAGTAAATAACGTCCATTTAACTGCATTTGTTTTCTGGGAAGAGCTCAAGGTTGATTAATGGATAAACCAGGTGCGATATGTTATAGAATGCTAATCAGGTAGATCAGAGGTCAGAAAGGCCTGCATAAGGGACAAGCGGTTAAAATCTCTCTCTGGATCTAGGGCGAAAACAGGCACTGCTACACTAGCCTACTTTACCTGATAAAACTAAAGGGTGAATCCCAACACCAATGGGAGACTGAGGGAAAACTTAGGATTCATCTTTACATGCAATCATTGCCTCCTGAGGATGATTATAGAATCAACATGATCCACAGAGCCACCAACCCCCATAACCTCCCCTTCATCCACCGCCCACCACCCTTCTTATCGACAGCCCTCATCCCAGCCAGCCCTCACCGGTCCTGGCTTGGCAGCGGCTCGACATGCCCCGACACGTCCGCAGCCAACCACACCCCTGGTCAACCAGAAATGGACCTCCCTTGACTTGACTATAAATAGGTTATAGAAGAACAGGATATGTTTACAGCCTGTCTCTTGACTGGGTTCCTATATCGTTTACATCATAAAAGACCTCACATTACACCACTATACAATGTATGCCTCGTTGGTATGTTGACAGTACATACCTATACAATGTATCCCTCGTTGGTATGTTGACAGCAAATAAAAGTGTTGCATGTCTGAGTTAGTGGTTATACAGTACAGCACCTGTGTGAAGGTGTCAGTGCTGGGACTGGTTCAAACCGGCCCAAAGCTGACTGAGGGAGGTCAACGCACTGCAAGCCCTGAGAGAGAGAGAGAGAGAGAGAGAGAGAGAGAGAGAGAGAGAGAGAGAGAGAGATTTTAATTACGCATATAGTTGTGGGAGGGAAGGAAAATGTATTTTTGATAGTCTAGTACTGCACCTAAAAGCACACTAGTATTTTTGGTAGTGTAGTTACTGCCTCAGGAGCAGGTTTGACAAAGTCCCCTTGAAGTCCCCTGAATACCAAATCCAATAGCGTAGCAGCTCCATTGACCCCCTCTTCGTGGTGTTTGGGTTCTCTCTCATAGCAGCTCCATTGTGCCCCTCTTCCTGGTGTTTGGGTTTTCTGTCATAGCAGCTCCATTGTCCCCCTCTTCCTGGTGTTTGGGTTTTCTCTCATAGCAGCTCCATTGTCCCCCTCTTCCTGGTGTTTGGGTTTTCTCTCATAGCAGCTCCATTGTCCCCCTCTTCCTGGTGTTTGAGTTTTCTCTCCTAGAAGCTCCATTGTCCCCCTCTTCCTGGTGTTTGGGTTTTCTCTCCTAGCAGCTCCATTGTCCCCCTCTTCCTGGTGTTTGGGTTTTCTCTCATAGCAGCTCCATTGTCCCCCTCTTCCTGGTGTTTGGGTTTTCTCTCCTAGCAGCTCCATTGTCCCCCTCTTCCTGGTGTTTGGGTTTTCTCTCCTAGCAGCTCCATTGTCCCCCTCTTCCTGGTGTTTGGGTTTTCTCTCCTAGCAGCTCCATTGTCCCCCTCTTCCTGGTGTTTGGGTTCTCTCTCATAGCAGCTCCATTGTCCCCCTCTTCCTGGTGTTTGGGTTTTCTCTCATAGCAGCTCCATTGTCCCCCTCTTCCTGGTGTTTGGGTTCTCTCTCATAGCAGCTCCATTGTCCCCCTCTTCCTGGTGTTTGGGTTTTCTCTCATAGCAGCTCCATTGTCCCCCTCTTCCTGGTGTTTGGGTTCTCTCTCATAGCAGCTCCATTGTCCCCCTCTTCCTGGTGTTTGGGTTTTCTATCATAGCAGCTCCATTGTCCCCCTCTTCCTGGTGTTTGGGTTTTCTCTCATAGCAGCTCCATTGTCCCCCTCTTCCTGGTGTTTGGGTTTTCTCTCCTAGCCACACGGGGTTACTGTTTACCTTGCTACTGTACCGAGGGCGCGGAGAACTCCAGAATCAATGAATGACTAATGGTGGCATTTACCTGTTTTACATAAGAGCCACTCTGGTTGAAAGATTGGAAGTGCTTTGTGACACGGTGGCAGGAAGGCTTGTCAAACCCCAGAGAAGTGGCCACCCGTCAAAAGGTCAAAGCCCAGACCCACCCGTGGTCATGTGTGGCTCAGCTGGCAGTATGGTGCTTTCAACATCAGGATAGTGTGTCTGATTCCCGTTGTTGGGGCCACAAATAAGAAAAAGTATGCACTCACTACTTTAAGTTGCTTGGGATAACAATGCTAAATGGCATATGAATCAGAAGGATGTGCTGAGTGTACTGTGTGTAAATCAATATACTTCTACTCCAGAGTTTTTTGTTTACTGTCTTTATATTATATATTCTGTATGTTGACTATATGTCTGTCTTCTGTCTGTACATTGTCTGTTGCTGGCAGAACCTATTCACTAAGTCAATGTGGTAGGCGAATTACGTGATTCTGAGAGAGGGAGGACCTAGATCAGGTTTTTCCAAACTAGGGGTCGCCTGATTTGAAAATGGGGTAGCGAGAGAAACTCTGAAATAAAATAAATACAATTGAGCGCTGGGTATATAGAACCGGGGTTACATCAGTAACCTCAGGTAGCCGCTAGATGAGGTTGTGATAAACAGAGTAGTTTCTTTTTTTCTTCTTACGAATGTGTCTCTATCTTTTTAAAACTTCAAAATATGATGACCCCTTCACAGAAAGAGGAGACTCTCAGGAACACGTACAGCACCTTCAGAAAGTATTCACACCCCTTGATTTTTACCACATTTGTTTGTGTTACAGGCTGAATTTAATATGGATTCAATTGAATTTTTTTGGCACTGGCCTACACACAATACACCATAATGTCAAAGTGGAATGATGTTTTTAAGCTTTAAGCTCGTCTCACAATTTAAAAAACAGGTCAATACTTTGCCCCTTGATAATCAGCGCACTTCTGTATGTTGTAAAAGCGTTACATGGTCGCTGCCCTTATCATTGCATAGTGCAGAAAATACACAAGAGTTCAGGGGCCTTGCTTTAACAAAGTTAACTATTTTCACTGTAGTGTCCAAAACGTCTTTCAAGCTGTCAGGCATTCCCTTGGCAGCAAGAGCCTCTCGGTGGATGCTGCAGTGTACCCAAGTGGCGTTGGGAGCAACTGCTTGCACTCGCGTTACCACCCCATTATGTCTCCCTGTCATGGCTTTTGCACTATCAGTACAGATACCAACATGAGCAGCAGCTACGTTTGGCTACATACGGACCGTTAGTGGAATTCCCGCAAGAGAGTAACGGTTAATGTGATTGGATGTTAATTATTTGACTAGGGTACCTGACATTGTGTTGTTATTTCGCTGAACAGTAGATGGTTTAATTTTATTTTTTCCAGTGAAACGAGGCTACTCAGGCGAGAAAAAAACCTCACCCAAATGTATAGCCCCGTTGGAAAATATAAATGGACTGTTTGAAAATGTGAGGATAAAAGTGTTTAGTTTGAGAATACCCGATCTAGTAGAATTAGACGCACACGTTTCCCCAATGCTTTAGAAGAGGTGGGCTGTGAGCGATAGGCCCTTGTTCTATTCATGTAGCCAAACAACAAAACTAGGTTACTTAATTGGGGAGATGTCAAATAGCGAAGCTTCTGTGGTGGTGTCAAATGTAGGCTATGCAGTTTTTGTGCACCTTATAATTATCACAAATGTTGCATTGTAGGCTACATCTTTCAAAACAGAATTATTTTTTTTTTTACCCAAAGGTGAGTTCTGTTTTGTCATTGAAAAAGTGTTTCTTGTTCTCTTGGCCTTTGTTAGAGCTTTTAAAGTAAATATCAAACACTATACATGTCTATATAGTCATCAATTACACTATACATGTCAATATAGTAATCAATTACACTATACATGTCTATATAGTCAACAATTACACTATACATGTCTATATAGTAATCAATTACACTATACATGTCTATATAGTCATCAATTACATCATACATGTCAATATAGTCAACAATTACACTATACATGTCAATATAGTCATCAATTACACTATACATGTCTATATAGTCATCAATTACACTATACATGTCTATATAGTCATCAATTACACTATACATGTCTATATAGTCATCAATTACACTATACATGTCTATATAGTCAACAATTACACTATACATGTCAATATAGTCATCAATTACACTATACATGTCTATATAGTCATCAATTACACTATACATGTCTATATAGTCATCAGTTACACTATACATGTCTATATAGTCATCAATTACACTATACATGTCTATATAGTCATCAGTTACACTATACATGTCTATATAGTCATCAATTACACTATACATGTCTATATAGTCATCAATTACACTATACATGTCTATATAGTCAACAATTACACTATACATGTCAATATAGTCATCAATTACACTATACATGTCTATATAGTCATCAATTACACTATACATGTCTATATAGTCATCAATTACACTATACATGTCTATATAGTCAACAATTACACTATACATGTCTATATAGTCAACAATTACACTATACATGTCTATATAGTAATCAATTACACTATACATGTCTATATAGTAATCAATTAAAGTATACATGTCAATATAGTCAACAATTACACTATACATGTCTATATAGTCATCAATTACACTATACATGTCTATATAGCCATCAATTACACTATGTGTGTTTATCTAGTCAACAATTACACTATGTGTGTCTACATAGTCATCATTTACACTATACATGTCTATATAGTAATCAATTACAGTATAAATCAAATCAAATCAAATTGATTTATATAGCCCTTCGTACATCAGCTGATATCTCAAAGTGCTGTACAGAAACCCAGCCTAAAACCCCAAACAGCAAGCAATGCAGGTGTTGAAGCACATTGGCTAGGAAAAACTCCCTAGAAAGGCTAAAACCTAGGAAGAAACCTAGAGAGGAACCAGGCTATGAGGGGTGGCCAGTCCTCTTCTGGCTGTGCCGGGTGGAGATTATAACAGAACATGGCCAAGATGTTCAAATGTTCATAAATGACCAGCATGGTCAAATAATAGATCTGGGACAGGTAGCACGTCCGGTGAACAGGTCAGGATTCCATAGCCGCAGGCAGAACAGTTGAAACTGGAGCAGCAGCACGGCCAGGTGGACTGGGGACAGCAAGGAGTCATCATGCCAGGTAGTCCTGAGGCATGGTCCTGGGGCTCAGGTCCTCCGAGAGAGAAAAAGAAAGAAAGAGAGAAAGAGAATTAGAGAGAGCATACTTAAATTCCCACAGGACACCGGATAAGACAGGAGAAGTACTCCAGATATAACAAACTGACCCTAGCCCCCCGATACATAAACTACTGCAGCATAAATACTGGAGGCTGAGACAGGAGGGGTCAGGAGACACTGTGTCCCCATCCAATGATACCCCCGGACAGGGCCAAACAGAAAGGATATAGCCCTACCCACTTTGCCAAAGCACAGCCCCCACACCACTAGAGGGATATCTTCAACCACCAACTTACCATCCTGAGACAAGGCCGAGTATAGCCCACAAAGATCTCCGCCACGGCACAACCCAAGGGGGGGCGCCAACCCAGACAGGAAGATCACATCAGTGACTCAACCCACTCAAGTGACGCACCCCTCCTAGAGACTGCAAGAAAGATCACCAGTAAGCCAGTGACTCAGCCCCTGTAATGGGGTTAGAGGCAGAGAATCCCAATGGAAAGAGGGGAACCGGCCAGGCAGAGACAACAAGGGCGGTTCGTTGCTCCAGGGCCTTTCCGTTCACCTTCACACTCCTGGGCCAGACTACACTCAATCATATGACCCACTGAAAAGATGAGTCTTCAGTAAAGACTTAAAGGTTGAGACCGAGTCAATATAGTCATCAATTACATTATACATGTCTATATAGTCATCAGTTACACTATACATGTCTATATAGTCATCAATTACACTATACATGTCTATATAGTCATCAATTACACTATACATGTCTATATAGTCAACAATTACACTATACATGTCTATATAGTCATCAATTACACTATACATGTCTATATAGTCATCAATTACACTATACATGTCTATATAGTCATCAATTACACTATACATGTCTATATAGTCATCAATTACACTATACATGTCAATATAGTCATCAATTACACTATACATGTCAATATAGTCATCAATTACACTATACATGTCTATATAGTCATCAATTACACTATACATGTCTATATAGTCATCAATTACACTATACATGTCAATATAGTCATCAATTACACTATACATGTCAATATAGTCATCAATTACACTATACATGTCTATATAGTCATCAATTACACTATACATGTCTATATAGTCAACAATTACACTATACATGTCTATATAGTCAACAATTACACTATACATGTCTATATAGTCAACAAACACAAAATATGAAAATAAAAAACACAATTCTATAAAACAAACACATTCTTCAGTAAAAAAAAAACATGCATCTATCTATCTATCTATCTCCACAGATGTTAAAGTGAGGTGGACGGAGATAGGCTAACCCCACAGTCTTACCCAGAGACGGATGCCGTTGGTGGCATGGCATGCTGACTGCGGTAGGCCCAAGCTCTATCTCATCACCAGCTGTTTGAGCCTGTTTAAAGGGTGAGTCATGCTCGGGCACAGTCATTGGTTTTGTGTTGACTCATGTACGCGCACACGCCCACTCAGCACTTAAAGAGACGGCTGTTCAAGGAGTGGCGTCATCCCCTCCAACTAAAAGCCTACCTGATAACTGTGTGTGTGTGTGTGTGTGTGTGTGTGTGCGTGCGTGTGTGTGTGTGCGCGTGCGTGCGTGCCTGCCTAAAAGCAATTTAATGCAAATATAACCATTTTGACATCACTGAAGACACATGCCACTTTTATTAGTACAGAACTATAATCATTATACTCACTTAATTGCCAAGATGAACATTTTTCTCACAAGTTTACCTGGATCACCAACATTACTAGTCCGTACCAGTCTGTAATAAAACTGGGGAACAATATACTATGAATGTGTGCATGGACCTTACAATCTTCAAACCATCTCATAATCTTTTGCTGGATTCCATTTTTCCTGTTTATCTAATATCCCCATGAACTTAAGACAGCACACCGCAGTAGTTTTCTTGTGAGGCTGGAGTCATCAGGGATGTGTTCAGTAGGGCACACCGTAGCAAAAATTTTTGACACAGAAAATGATAAATATTGTTTGTTACTGGAAAAGTCCCTCTCTGTTTCAGTATGTTTTCTTCTGTCTGGTGCCCATTGAATACGACCCAGACCCAGTTTGTCTGTTTCCCACGTCATGTCATCTGCTGCATTACATTGTGGTTTCACAATTTCTTTGTTTATCCAAATGTTTGGTAATTGTAACAACATGGATATAGACAAAATGCAGTCTGTACCAGCTACACTACATGACCAAAAGTATGTGGACACCTGCTTGTGGAAAATCTCATTCCAAACTTATGGGAATAAATATGGAGTTGGTCCCCCATTTGCTGCTATAACAGCCTCCACTCTTCTGGGAAGGCTTTCCACTAGATGTTGGAACATTGCTGCGTGGGACTTTCTTCCATTCAGCCACAAGCATTAGTGAGGTGGAGCGCTGATGCTGGGCGAATAGGCCTGGCTCACAGTCGGCGTTCCAATTCATCACAAAGGTGTTCGATGGGCTTGAGGTCAGGGCTCTGTGCAGGTCAGTCAAGTCCTTCCACACCGATCTCAACAAACCATTTCTGAATGGACCTTGCGTGGGGAAGGGGGCATTGTCCTGCAGAAACAGGAAAGGGCATTCCATAAACTGTTGCCACAAAGTTGGAAGCACAGAATCGTCTAGAATGTAATTGTATGCTGTAGCGTTAAGATTTCCCTTCACTGGAACTAAGGTGCTAGCCCAAACCAATGAAAAACAGCCCCAGAACATTATTCCTCCTCAACCAAACTTTACCACTTCAGCCAACTCTAGGCATTGCGCATGGTGATCTTAGGCTGCTAGGCCATAGAAACCCATTTCATAAAGCTCCCGACTAACAGTTCTTGTGTTGACGGTGCTTCCAGAGGCAGTTTTGAACTCGGTAGTGAGTGTTGCAACCAAGGACAGACAATTTTACGCTCTACGTGCTTCTGCACTCTGCAGTTCCGTTCTATGAGCTTGTGTGGCCTACCACTTCGCGGCTGAGCCGTTGTTGCTCCTAAACGTTTCCACTTTACAATAACAGCACTTACAGTTTACCGGGGCAGCTCTAGCATGGCAGAAATTTGATGAACTGACTTGTTGGAAAGGTGGCATCCTATGACGGTGCCACGTTAAAAGTCACTGAGCTATTCAGTAAGGCCATTCTACTGCCAATGTTTGTCTTTGGAGATTGCATGGCTGTGTGCTCGATTTTATACACCTGTGAACAAAGGGTGTGGCTGAATTAGTCGAATCCATGAATTTGAATGGGTGTCCACATACTTTTGTATATATAGTGTATCTAGCCAAAATGACATTGCAAACACCAACACAGTTAGCAATGAGCTAACCAAGCTACCAAGAAATTAGCAAGCTAGCTAGCACAGTTCATGGTGGATAATTTCAGTTGAAACTGGTCAGGGAGAGGTTTGGGTTCACTTTGAAAATTATATTTATTGACTGCCATACTATGTACATAAACTTTAACTAGCCATGAGGCCAATATTTATTTATACAACTAATGTCTATTTTATCAATAGCAGGGTTTAGACAGATGAGTTTCATGACTTTTCCATGACTTGTCCATGACCTTTCAACCAAATTTCCATGATGTCAATTTGTGGCGGCAGGTAGCCTGGCAGTTAGAGAGGCGATTCGACGAAGGGTTGCCATTTCAAATCCCGGGTCCAATGGGAAAATCCTGCGCAAAGTGAACTGTTAACCGAAGGGTTGCTGGTATCAGATCCTAGATGTCATTGCCTGCTGTTGTGCCGCAGCCCGCCGCACCTCAGGAATTTATTTTGGCATATGCCGAAAAATTGACATAATAGCTCAACAGTTATCTAGAGCCAGAACTAGCCAGGCTATAAGAAATGTTTTGAATTGGCTACCTAGATCTGTTCACTATTATATTTATAGGCCTATCTGCTGCTGTTATGCCCAGCCGTCTCTCTCTCCTTCAGCAACTGCCCACACACACACATGCATTGGATGCCACACACAGACGAGCTGTTGTGTCATATTCCGATCCTGGCTAATGTTGATTTTGATGTGATTGATAACATATTAAAATACTGTGCCTAAATAAATTAAATGAACATAAATTATTATTACAAACCCTGCAAAAGTCGTTCACACAGCACTGCCTGATAGCTGTGTTGACATGACAACTGGGTTGCGTTTTTAAATCACGAATGGATCATGTGAGAAACGCATTCGTTTTGGTTGACTGTTGCCTGCGACTTGTTGCACAAAATTGTGACTAGTTGGAGTAGAGCTACGGACGAGATTTACCATTGAACTACTGCGAGAGCTTGGACTTTTTTTTTAAAGTTAGACGGTGTGTCGGAGACGGATATCAGGTATGACAGCAATGTGCCATCAACAGGTGGTCAACAGGGGGACATAGTTTTCATTTGGAAAGACAACATTTAGGCTGCATCGGCATTTAACAGGACAAATTGGCTTGTTTATATTGTATCTGTGCACTGGCAATTAATTGGATACATTGTAGTGTATTTCCCAAATCGCAAGCGCGATTTACATGATAGGATACATATGAATAAATACATTGTATACTACTGTTTGTTTACCTAGATATGACGTTAGTTCGCTAGCTTTGTGAAGCAGTGTCTATGCATACAAGCGACAGTACACTGTTTATTTCTGATAAAATATCAATCGCCAGTGAAACTATAGATTTTTACTTTGAGCAAATCGAAGTGATATTTGACTCATCAGGCTTCAAAATGGAAATTCAAACTCTTGCGGTAGTTCAACGGTAAATCTCGTCCGTAGCTGTACTCCATGTTGTACTAGTCACAACCACTGGATGCAACTAAGTTGCAGATTAGTTGCTTAGTAGTGCAGAGGGGTTCAATCAAGAAGAAACCTATTTGCAAGCAACCAATGTTGTGTCCAAGTTTCTTCGTGTAACTCCAGCCTAACTAATACTTCATTCACCCTACAACACCTAACCACCACAACACACACTCAAAAGTAGACACACACAAACATGCAAAAACCCAGATAATGGACACATTGATCTACATATGTGCATTGACACATATACATATGTGAATTGACACAGATACTGTTCATAGAATTGGGCACATGTGGTGAACCTGTTTACAAGCAAACATCTGTCCATCATGATCATGGTTGAACCACAAAACAGACTGATACTGTATTTGAAGAGATTTCAGCCCACACTTTTACTGGAATTAACTAACATAGCTGCAACATCATGCTTGATGAAGGGTAGCACCCCCGCACCACTTTAAACAGCTAAGTCTGGGGCCCTTGTTTTATTATAAAGAAAGACGAGAGGGTCAAGTATCTCTCGTCATCTAGGGTGTATCCCAAATGGCACCCTATTCCCTATTTAGTGCACTGCTTTTGACCAGGCCCCAAAGTACTACACTATGTAAGGAATAGGGGGCCATTTGGGACAGTGTCTTGGAGTATGACCTTAAATAAGAATACTATATAAACTGTTATATAATGTTCTGGAAGAGTCTGATGCAGATTTGACCCATGCTCCCCAAAGCTTTTTATTAAACTTTATTTAACTAGGCAAGTCAGTTAAGAACAAATTATTTTTTACAGTGACGGCCTACCCTGGCCAAACCCTAACCCGGACGACGTTGGGCCAAATGTGCGCCGCCCTATGGGACTCCCAATCATGGCCTGGAATCTAACCAGGGTCTGTAGTGATGCCTCTACCACTGAGATGCTGTGCCTTAGAACGCTGTGCCACTCAGGGGCCCAAATAGCTGGCCCCGCTAGGCTTCAAACGTCCCTCTATTAATATACAGCCAGGCAGGAAGAGACACACATACAAACAGGGGGTTAAATATAGTGGGATACATATGGATTAACATAAACGTATGCACGTAGATAGGCCTATACATGCATGATATGATTCAAGCACAAATTCCTGACTCTGGAAAACAAGGTACTGAGTCAGTAAACTAAGACTACTAGGCGTGAGAGGGATAGAGACATTCATGCCAATAAATATGGAGACTTAGCTAAGTATTTATGGGTCTGTTATTATACATTACGATGGAAGTCAGCCTTGTACCTTTGAGAATAACAACACACGGAGCCTGTCGTCTCTAGGCCTTTGTTTTGGGCCTCATACGTGTATCTTCACATTATCTTTGAAAAATGACTACTGACACTGAAAATACATGTAGCTGTGAATATAAACAAATCGTGACCAAATGCAGAAGTACTGTGGAAACCTAAACTTACTCTCTAAGCTTTCTTTCAACATAGATGTGTGTGTGTGTGTGTGTGTGCGTGTGCATGTGCGTGTGTGTGTGTGTGTGTGTGTAATTTCAAGCCACACAACAAAATAGTCCTATTCCACTCCATTCCCAGAACCACCTCCTGCAGTCAAAGCATAGCTCCACTGAGCTCGGGGAGAAGACACGGGAGTCATGGAAAGTTAGTGGTTTGCGGGGGATGAGTTACTTCCCTGTATATCTGTAGGTCTGGATCGAAAAGGGGGAGGGGCGTGGAAAGTTCCCCAGCAGTTTTGTTTTCTGTCTTCATTAACCCTGTCTGTGCCACACTCAAACACTTTACTTTCACGTGAACCAGCGAGTATAATTTAATTTAACTAGGCCAGGCCTGTGTGGTTGTTATTTTAACCTAGACTTTGAAGATGTCTGTTGTCTGACTGTTGACAGGTTGATTTGTTAAGTAGTACATCATTAGAGAGCTCTGCCTAATGTTAGGAAAACATGTAGAAATCCTTTTTTTTTCAGAGCAAAAGGGATTTAGGCTACAGTAGTCGCAAAGTTGTCAGTTACCTGTTCAAACCCGCAGAAGCACAGCAATCAATGTTTCCACAACATTTAGGCAACATAGTGAAATCAGGCTGTTGTGGGTATGAGAATGTATAATTCTTCTCTCTGGATCTGCTTTTGTTGACCAGACACTGTTGGTTTAGCTTTGCAGTGACCCACAGCCGTGTGTTTTTTGTGCGTGTGTGCTCACAACTGTGTGTGCAACTGTTTGCATGGCTGTGTGTGTATCCATGTCCTCTCAGTCAGCACTGTGAGTCAGTGTGTTTGTGGGAAAAAAACAACACACACAAACACACAAACTCCAGTGGGCATCCAGTTCTCTCTTGCTCTCTCTACTCTCTCGGTCTCTCTCTCCGCTTGATCCTGAGCTGACATTCTTTCCCTCCACTCTTCATGTGTGGTTCAAGATAAACGGCCCCATTCATTGGGTTTTACTGTAGGCAGGCAAAGCATTAGGGCAGGATACCCCACCCTGGTCTGGCTACATCTGGCAACACATTCCAGCCTCCGCTGGTGGCTGGCTACTAGGGCTGGGAATTGCCAGGGACCTCACGATACGATATTATCACGACACTTAGGTGGCTATATGTCTGCTGCAGAGAGACGAGAGAGCAGGAGAAAATGAGTTTAGATCAGTCATGGAAATCAAAGTGCTGAAATCATGATGGCTCCCTCTTTTTCTTTTTAAAGATGGAGAACAAACTATAAGGTTGAAAAACACCAGAGTTTTGGCGCAGGTACAGCAGGCTAAAGCTAGCTAACGTTACCTAGCAAAATCAATTCTATACTTGGATTCAAATATCAATATAATATCGTGCAAAAATAACATTGTGATATGTAACAGTATAGACCCCACCCCCATCACTTCTGGCTGCACCTAAGGATTGTATAAACATGACAGTATGCCACCTGACATTTTCATACTTTCTCTCACTCCTTGACTCCCATCTCCCAATCTTCATTGTCTCTCTTTTACTTTCTTTATCTGAGAGGGAAAGTCAGGGGAATTCCTCAGCTCTGGGTATTCATTAACATCGTCTCTCACCTTGTTCCAGCCTTCTTTGGCTTAACGTCTCTGTCCCTCGCTCTCTGTCTCTATATGTGTCTTTTCCCCCATGTGGTGTGAGTAGCAATTTCTCACTCTTTTCCTCTGTAATGAATAAAGACTGGCCATTGTGTGAATGATGTCGTTCTCTGAAATGAATTGTGGCGCTGCAGGCCATTAGGGTGAATGATGTCGCTCTCTGAAATGAATTGTGGCACCGTAAGCCATTTAGCCAGGAATACTTGTAAAGAGTTCCATCTTTCTTTTTATCAAGAAGAATTTACCTAAAGGGTATTGGCCTACTCCCAGTAATACTTGTAAATCAATGTTTGTGTAATTTATGTAACTAATTTACAGGCAGTGTAAATGTGGAATACCCAAAGTCATACACAAACGTTAGTGTATGTCAAACTCAGAAAAGTGTGTATTGCTGATGCATCCTGTCAGTGGTGTGTGTACTGGGAGCGGAGTCAGGTGCAGGAGAGCAGAGAGTTGTGAACAGGTACACACTTTATTGAGGCAGGAGAAACCAACAGACGGGCGCCATGGCATTAAAACCTCCAGCCAATTGGCAAAAGTGCAAAACGCGCAAACAGTCACGAGAATAATGTTCAAACAAATCAACATACCTCGTGTTAAAACACGGAATATACGAACACCAGTCTGGCGCGTCACAAATGACACGTAAACACAAACAATATCACACAAAGACATGAGGCGGAACAGAGGAATAAATACATGCAGTGTGATTGGGAAATGCAAACCAGGTGTGCAAAACAAGACAAAACAAATAGATCAATGAAAAATGGAGCGGCGATGGCTAGAAAGCCGGTGACGTCGACCGCTGAACGCCGCCCGAACAAGGAGAGGAGCCGACTTCGGCGGAAGTCGTGACACATCCTGTATGAGGGAATCCCCATTGACTGACCACCAGTGGAGCCTGTCCTCCTATAGTTTCTTTCACCAACCTCCACTGGCAAAGAAACCCAAAGCCAGAGTTTAGTTCAGTAAAAGCAGAACCACGGAGAGGGAACCAAGGGGAGAGAGGATCAACCTGTTTGAAATACGTCATTTTGTGTCTGACTCTGCAATCATTTGTGTGTATTAGGGAATTACTGGAAGTGATTATGGTAAACCCCTATACTACAGACACTAGATTCAAACAATGGCCTGCAAGAGCAACTATGACAACAACATGTACAGCATGCCTTGAATACCAACAATCATGAGCATAACCGTATCCAAAATTGTGTGCTTAATTACGCACTAATGCACATTGAACCTAACCATAATTATTCTGTCCGTTTTATGAAATAACTGAAAACCCAGTGCAAGATGTTGTTGTTTTCGATGGGAGCACAATATAAGGGGTTAATTTTCATGCTTGTATTTTGCTCTCACGTGGCCTGTTTATTTTCAGAGCGTTGAGGCGAACAGTCCACTCCTCCTATGAGCTCGTCAGGCTGTCGGGCGGACGGGATTGGCGAGCCTTTTTTTGTTGTTGTAGCTGCGCGCTGTCGCTTTCCTCCGACGGCGGGGGCGATATAAAACCCCTTTCCTCCAACACATTCGTTCACTCTGGTGGAGTAAAGTGACATTGAAAGGGTGCCTCAACGTGGCATCCTAGAGAAAGACCCCTCTATTTACCAACAGCCGTCACCACACTGTACCGTCCTGGCACACGTAGTACCCTCCGAAACGTCCCTACCTCGACTAATAAATGACCATCATAGGCGCCAGAGAAATAAAACAAGCGAAAGACACGGATCATTATCCGAACGTGGAGAGAAAAACAACGAATCATTTTCGGAATCATATGTAGGAAAAGCGCACGAATCGTCGTCGCAGTTGCCTTCTCAATGCATACCCTTTGTGCTCGGGGAACGATGAAACCAGAGATTAGCGCCGCGGTCGGGTTTCTGTCGAGATTTCTGCGGATAAAAGGACACGTAAATGACAGACAGCTTCAATCATTCAGCGCAAGTTTACAGGATATTTTGTCAGGTAAGACATGTGCTTCTCGTTTTGTCCTACGTTTCCAAGGCTACTTTAGATTATGACCTCTGTTGATGTTGTGTCATTTTGTGTGTTAAGAATATGATTATAACGAATTGTTGTGTTTTAATCCCATTCCGAAGGGGATTTGCGTCTCTGTTCATAAAGTAACACAAGCGCCCCCCGACCATTTGCGCACGGAAAAAAAATACTAAAATAGATAAGGTGAACAAAAATGTTCAATCAACAATATTCAATCGAATCAACCATGTTCTATACAGATACATCGTCGCCTAATTCATGTTTCGGGTTAGTTACAGTGTAATAACGTGGAATAAAACCTGATTTGATTTGTTCCAACAAGGAAGTGCACCTTTCGATAGTACCAGTTCAGTTGGTCGATAAACTGTTAATTAACATAAAGATGGGGGAAATCTATACCCAGTGAATTGAATTAGGCTATCGAATTACGTAATGCAGACAATAAAACGTAGGATGATATGAATTTGAGCAGGCAAAAAAAAATAATATTATAACATTTCGACCAGGAAAATAACAGACCCATAGGATTCTGGTTATCTTTGTTATAAGAGTATTATAGCCGCCTACATGTTTTACTCGATCCTCTTGAGCGAGCCTCAATCGAATCGAAATTAGAGAACCAAAAGGTAAATAACAAATGCAGAATAAATAACCCGTATAGATTCCCGCCGTTGGCGAACATGTATGAGTAAATAAAAGCTATTTCTTTACAATATGTTCTAGTGTAGACATTCTAGCTCCGTGAATAACGTTAACTGTAATAAGGACACATACATTGATCGACACAGCCACTATACAATGCGTTATTGACTGCATTTGTTTTTGTACAAACCACTGACATAATTTTTTATTTATATTTCCTGTTGTGAATATACAGACCGTTTTAACAGTCTAAAACAGGCATACGTCTGCCAGTTAACACCAAGTGTCTGTCCCTCTAAACACTGAACACCTACACCATGACCTCAATTTGAACATGTTTTGCAACAGCTGTGTCATCTGCAAAGCCATTCACGTTCAAATTCATATAATTTTAGAGCGTTTTGGATGTGGGCTACACATTTAGCATATCAGGTTACAGAATTGCTTATTTCTATTCAAACAAACTCTTTAGTTTACAATGCTATTTTCAACTAAACATTTTCCAAGGAAGTGGCTTTGTTTGTGCAGGATTTGCATAGAAAATGAGTGGAAGCTGTAGTCTGAGCATAGCTCTAGGCCAGTGCACTGTTTGTAAACAGCCAAAGTTGAAGGGAGAAGGAGCAAAATGGCCGCCGTCAGAGGGTAAGTGGGGGGTTGGTAGCGGTGGGGTTGGGGCTGGAAGAGGATATCATAGGGGGAGGAGTGTAGGAAGGACATTATCTCATAAAACAAGTTGCAAAGGGGCTTTGTGAAGTGGCTGTCCTCCTCCTTCACCCCCATTTTTCATTTGTCTTCCAAGTGACATAAACAACTCTGTGAAGCCCCCCCTGCCGCTGCTGAAGTAGGCCAGCCATCTCAATGTTGCTTACAGCTTCATTATCACAGCTTATTGTGTCTGTGTGTTCAATAAACAGGCGTTGTTTGTGTATATGGGGGAGAAGGGGGACTTGCTCTAAATATCCACATTGAAACTGTGCTCATTGTCTAACTAGTTAGTAAACCATTTGGACTTCCTGTTTACCAGTAACCTGCTTAACCAAGGTTTGAGCAGTGACTCAATCTGAAACTGCCATAATTCCCCCAACCACACCACCACAGACCAGTGGAAATCACCCAATAATGCCCCAAACAAAGCCAAATGTGTATTTAATAAAAAGCCTCCACACATTTTATTGCCACATAATATCCTTAGGGCACTTGGCTTTAAAGAAGCACTGGAGAACTACTTTATTTAAAATATATATTTGAAACTCATCCGTTTACTTTTTTAGCCTCTCTTCTTCCCCAGTTCCCTGGTTTTAGAATAGGCCCCTCCGCTCTGACCGTTCTCGGAGGCCTCGTGTCTTTTATGGTGCAAAAGATCAGCCCCATCGTAGCTGCCTGTTGCTTTTTCACGAGTGCCAAGGCCTCCATTAGGGTGCAGTACACAGAGTTCTACTGATAACACAAAGGAGACATTATCTACCAGGGGTGTTGTGCAGGACAGGTGTTCTCCGGGCTCTGGCCTAGTTCAGAGGCTTTTCACAGGAAAACAGACAGGCAGGCAGCACATCCAGTTTAGTCTTAAGTGGAGAAAATAGGATGATTGGTAACACACGCACACACAGATGCATATCGAACACACATACATACAGTATATATACCAACACACGCAAGACATAGTAAATGTGAGTATTGTTAGAGGTGTTAGGTTAATTTAGACTTCTAAGAAGCGGTTTTCTAATTGAATTCTTCCCCGTTAGGCTACTATTATACTATGAAAGCAGCAGTCATGTGCGTCTTCTGAAATGAGTTAACGGGGAAGGAATGAGAACTCTTCTCTTTCTCGTGTTCTCCATAAAATGAGTAATGTGACCTCTTTTCTCTCTCTCTTCTTCCAGCCTAGTTTGTCACTTAACGCCCCTTTAGATATACCATACGAATGATATCACAGTGAATCACCAACGGGTATGTGGACACACTCGTCATATTAAAAGGGACGGTGTGCCTTTAAGAGGGGGAGTTCTCCAGCCCAGATTGCTGGCCAGGACTTCACCACCTCAGTGTTGTTGTTCAGCTCCGCTCTGTTCGATGGAGGACTTTGTGCCGCTCGGCCAGAAGGGGATTGTGCAATCAAACTTCTCTCTCTGTCTCTTTCTCTGCTGTGTGTCACGTAGGCTCCGGTTACAGAGCGACAAACGGTTTATTGCTGCTTATCAGCCCCATAAGCAGACTGTTATGGTTTATTACTGCGCTACAACAAAGCCTGCCCCTGTCTGCAGTCTGTTTGACACACACATACCACACACACACACACACACACACACACACATTACCAAGTGGAAACCCAAATACCAATATAAATAGTTGATGCTTCATTACATGTTAATAGAAATATCAGATAAAAAAGCAGATAAGATATTCCAATGGAATCATGTATTACCTACAAAGGAATAACACCTTTATTCAATCAAAAGACAATCTAAAGCAACGCTACTTTTCCATAATCATTATTGGGGGGTGTTTAATACAGTAAAACATAAACAATCCATTTTTTCCTTCCATTTTCCATGGAACCATGTCATTTATTATCTGTGAGTATTCCATAACGGTGATAGATTAGCTATGTGTGCTTAGAACATCATAAACCAGTATTACCTTAGACTCCAGCAACTCTATAATAAAATAAAACATGATTATAGTTTGATTTGCGATACAATTACTTAAAATCCAACTATGCCTCATACAGTTATTATCATGCTATTAATCTCATTCATGTCCCAATTATGACCATATTCAATGTTTATCAAAGCACATGCTTCCTAATCTCGCATAACACACACACACACACACACACACACACACACACACACACACACACACACACACTAGGAACTAAGGCTGATCAGGTGCAGACAGCTTTGCACCCCGCTTCTCCCTCAGATAGACGTCTGAAAGTAGCAGAGATTTAGCTTAATGGCTCTCACCTGTAAACACCAGACAGCATCTCTTACATCTATCCCTCTTTCTTTCTCTCCCTCTCTCTCTTGTCTCCTCATACAGAACTACACAGGCTCTACTATAGGGTAACCGAAGAACAACAGTTACCCCCTCTGTGCCCTTTTTTGGCAATACAAGCAATACCATGGTAACCTAATAGTGATCCAATGATGATGAAACTCATGGTAACCCGATAATAACCTCCTCTCTCTTTCTCCACAGAGCAATACAAGCACCACTGGTTCCCCGACAGGCCCTGCAAGGGCTCGGGCTACCGCTGCATCCGCATCAACCACAAGATGGATCCCCTGGTGGGGCAGGCAGGCCAGCGCATCGGCCTGACCATCAATCAGCTCTACCTGCTGCTGCCTAGTGAGCTCACCCTCTGGGTGGACCCCTTCGAGGTGTCCTACCGCATCGGCGAGGACGGCTCCATCTGCGTGCTCTACGAGTCCCAGCCGGTGGCCCCGGCGCCGTCGGGAGGCAGTGCGGTCACCTCGACCCCCATGGTGGACAGTCACATCAGCTGCAAGGAGGCGGCGGGGATGCTGGGCAGGACCAGCCCTTCCAAAGCCTACAACATGATGACTATGTCCAGCTAAGGGCTGCCACCCGCCACGTCGGGTCGTGGGTTTCGCCCTAGTTGGTCGATGGCGAACCTTTTTAAAGCTAAAAAGAAATGAAATGAAAAAGAGAAAAAAAAGGAGGAGAAAAGGCAGAGGATGTGGCCTATCGTCCAGGTGAAACCTTGTAGGTTTGATATTTCTTTCTCCTTCCTCGCTCCATAGTCTGTTATGTTGTGTTGTGGGATCTACCGGAGGCTTCGTTTTTTTTCCCTGGGGGGGCGGGGGGGGGGGGGGGCTGTGTGGAGCGTGGAGCTGTTGGGGGCAGCTAAAACAAACCAAGAATCCGAACAGAGAAACAGCGCAGAGAAGGGGCTGCTTTTTGTTTTTGTTTTTTTACACAGATCTATCATTGTTGACTTTGCACTTTCTTCTCCACGTGGTTACAATGGGTACCATGTCACCACCACCCCCACCACCCTCTCAAAAGCTTCAAGGAACTGCTGTCAAGAACCGTACCGTTAAATTTCAGCCTTTTATCTACTTCCTGTTGTTATTGGGTGTACTTCCTGTCTAGGAAGGAAGTTAAGGGGCTGAGGTCCGGACTGTGCCTATTTCTAGGTCAGTCTCTGGGGAAACGCCCTGAGTCATTTTCTTCTAAAACCCAGTTTTTGGACCATAGGGTATTTCTTTACCCCCAGAGGCTGCCCCATATACCAGCGTCGAGCTTCAGGAAGCCCCTCTCCCTCCATATGGAAGTGCAGTGGAATGCGCTGTGACACCTGTTGCTAAGGACAGTAGTGTGTCACAGCGCACCCCACCAACACCCCCAACCATGTATGTGTAGCTTTCTGGGGAGGGCTGGGTATTTGTCCCCTCCCCTTCGATCAATGTTGGTTTGAAATTCACAATCAAGTTCTCGTTTTGTTTATATCCCTCCATCCCCACCCTGACCTTTGGCCCTCTCCAAATTCAAAGTGTAGCATAGGTGGCACTATATTCTCACCGAAATCTGGATCGTTTGTTTTGGTTGTTGTGGCCCTGTCAGAAGAAATGACATTGAATGCACTTTTGACATTTAGATTGTGTGGGATGTGTACTTCTCGAGTAAACCATCTTCATTCCATTCGCTCCAATGTCATCTTTCATGAGTTCCCCTCCTTTTTTTTTGTAAATTACTCACAGCTCTTACGTCAGGCTAGACCCCACTCTATAGAATTGGGGAGAGTAACTGAAGGTTTTAAAAAGATTTCACACTGTAAGCATTTCATTCAGATCCGTTCAGGTGTTGGTAGGTAGGTGCGGTTTGGTGTCGTGTCAGGTTAGGCGTCTGTTGTCCGTTTGTAAGGCACTTTTCTCGGAAGGCCAACGCACACACACACACACACACACACACACACACACACGCACACACGCACACACACACAGATGGCAAGACACTTATAGAACTCTGATAGATCTCTCTGCAGCTGTCGAGGGGTGTGTGAGTGTAGCCAAAGGGAAGTCTGTACGCCCCTGACTGTTTCTATCCAACTCAGTCCCAATGGCCTTGTCAGGCTTTCTCATGTGTTTTTGTTAGACTTTGTTCTTGTATTTGTGATTGAAGATGAGTCCAAGGCTTTCAACACCTCTCCTTTCTTCTGTCTCTCAGTTTGGGTGAGGGGTGCGTTGCCCAACGTAGGACTTCAATGTTACACCTATGAGCCATTCTCTGGAGAACCGAGAGAGAACCAGCGTAATGTTAGCCAGCCTGGTTCGAGGTGCTGCTGGACCCTCTCTGGAGGTGTTCCTGTCAGGGCAGACAGACACAAGAAGCCGCTCTGGTGCCACATATCACCCACAGCCAGCTAACCAACCAGCCAACCCCCTCCCCCCAATAGCAGTACGGAGATAGCAGTAACACATATCATCTATCCTCGCCCCAGGGGAGGGAATGGAGGTGGTGCGGGGGCCAGGGCCGGATACTCTCGTCCAGGGCAGCTACAATCCCTCCGGCCCCCTCTAAACTAACCTCCACCCAACCAACTTGGCGGTGGAGAGCAAAGCCAGCACATGCACTCAGCGCACTCCGTCTGCACTGGGAGCCCACATAGAGACAGGCAACAAAGAGGAGTCAAAGGATAGGAAGTGATGGTACACAGTCCAAGTTTATTTTTTTCTTAGGCTGAGCACTGAACTAGTTTACATGGGTGCAATAGGACGATGGTGGTGTCAGTCGTTCTATAGCTCACTCCTGGTTGGCCGCGCCACAGACAGACGATGTGACAGGTTGTGGGGTTTCGGGGCTTTTATCCGCTAAGCTGGCCAGGCTGGGCACCAGCCCATCAGACCTACATGTGCTGCTTTAAGCTCCCTAAGCATAGAGGATCATGGGTAATGGATCTGTGGTTGTTGATGCACTGCACACCCTATCCTCCCTCATCCACTCCCCTCCTCCTCACTGTCCTCCCTCTCTCCATTTCTCCTGGTGCTCCTTCAGCAATCTGTGGAAAAAGCAGTGTCTCCACATGAGCCAGATGGACATGTCTGAGAGAGTAGCCCAGAGCTTTGTTGTTGTGGTTGAAAACCAGCTTTTTAAAAACCTTGCAGCTCCTCTATTGCTTCGATTATGCCAGCTATCGATGTTGTTATGAGATTGGTCTGTGTTTCAGACGTAGCAAGTTGTCCCTCTTTTTGCTATATGTATTTTAAAGTCACAGAGGTAGCATCTCATCACCCCCCCCCCCCCCCCCCCTTCGCCCTAGTCCGATCATCTATCCCAATTTGAACAGACTTCATTTTTAGACCTACCAAAAAGGAAACGAAGCCGAAATTGTTTGATCTCTTTCTCAACAGTAACACCACCACCAAAACAATTGGATTTAGTCCACAATATCGGATCTGTAAATGCATCCATTCAGCCTTTGCGCACATAGGTTTCAGAAACGTTGTGAAAAGTGTTTTTGAATAGTCGGAGGTAATAGCACATAAAATGCACTAAATATGTCAAGTTGAAGTTGTGACGTTTTTGAGACGCGAGGAGTCTCTTCTGGAATGTATTACCAAACTCAGGCCTCGGACATTCAATAAAAACCCTTCTGGAAAAGCTGTGCATGTTAAGACGTGGGACGGGAAGGGAGTAGTCGTCAATGATTCATCAATGATTTTTGAATTATTGCCACTTTCACATTTAGGGTGTTTTACATATTCTAGAATCTATTGCTATTGTACGCCATATGGTAGAATACATGCATAACATTACACAATGGGAAGTGCCAATCATTTGTTTTGAGGTGTTTAGATGTATTTCTTTTGCATTTCCTAGTTTTAACACGGATAACTATTTTCCTAAGTGAAGCCATTTGTGATGGGAGTGTTGGCAAGGACCAATCGGTTTTGGTAAAAGAAATATCATTTTCCAGGCCCTGTACTGATAGACTTATCCTTTGTTTTTTTTCAAACTTACAAAACAAGAAAAACGTTTAAAAAATCTGAGCATACCCAAGAAGAAAAGCTGTCTACTCTACCTTGTGATTTCATGTCAGTACATCTTTATTGTGTTCATTTTCTTTTCCTTGGGTATGTTGTGATGAACTGCTGTAAATTTGTACAGTTCATGTAAATTGATTGTGCGAAAGTTGTACAGATTTCTATATTTTGGAAGAAAAGTTTTTTTTTCTTCTCTGTAATAAAATATTTCCTATCTTGGCAACATATTCCCCGTGATGCTGGTCTTTCTTTTTACGGGGAATGAGAATCCATAGATGAACGGGAGTCAATAATCAAACAAAGTGAATAGTGTAGTCTTCTGTCAAAATGGCCGACTGACATCTATTAAGATACAACAGAATATGAAACGAAGGCCGTTAAAAACCTGAAGCTTTTTACTGTTATTTTGAATGTAGAGAAGGGTTCTGTTTCATGTCATCTCTTACTGCACACCACAGGCTGCAGGGGGGAGGATGGCTCATAACAATGGCCGGAGAGGATGCAATGGCATCAAACAACTGGAAACCACATGTTTGATGTATTTGATACCATTCCACTTAATCCACTCCATCCATTACCACGAGCCCGTCCTCCCCAATTAAGGCGCCACACCAACCTCCTGTGCTGTACATAGAATAGGCTCCAATATGAGACAGCTGTGAAGATGCACAGACCAGATGGGGATTTTACCTTTGTCTCAGTAGATGAGTGGGATGTCTGTGCCAACAATGACATGATATACAGTAGGATTGCACAGAACACTATCAATAATAAGTGTCATCATTTCAATAATACATAAAATAGAATGGTATAGGCTGCCTTGTATGGAACAGATAGTAGCCTACTTGCAAGGAATTCTGTATTCTTCCCAAGAAATTCATAGCATGCTTTAACAGATGATAAATTATATGCTGTTTATGTTTTTCCTCTAGTTGCTGTGGAATAGAGCCACTATACCACAGCAAGTGTGACGAGACTGTCTGGAACAGGAATTATCTTTGGTTTGCTGGTCCTGGATTATGGAGACTGCTTCTATGAAGTCTTTGCTGTTCTATCTGAACCAGCCAGAAAACTGATTAGAAGCTTTGTCTCAGGTTAAGACCTTTGTCAACTTGAGGCTCGGCTGCTCAGACTGCACACATCTAATGCCTCAAAGCCCACATGGTATTTTCCTCCTAATGGAAATGCACGTGGCTCCGTCAGCAGGTCCGTGAGTGGATGAGACAGACAGACAGATGGTGTATACACAAGGCTTTTCAGACTCCAAAAGTGCTGTCTACTCACACACACACACACACACACACACACACACACACACACACACACACACACACACACACACACACACACACACACACACACACACACACACACACACACACACACACACACACACACACACACACACACACACACACACACACACACCCAGCAGTTACACCACAGAAAGAGGTGACTCCACAAAACATTACTTCTGGATAAATACTGCAATCTCTCCAGGCCTCTGACTCAAAAAGTAAAACATTTTTGCTCCTTTTCGACAAAGACAAAATGGGAAAACAGGAAGACGTTCGGCCTTGGGTCCCAGGGCAGGCTTTAGCTCTCCACACATTGGCCAGGGATGAAGCCCAGGAGAGGAGGTACGTGGGTAGTGTTGGTCCAGGGTGGGATTCAGTCAGCGTTATTATTCAGTGTTAAAAATGTCTGAAATGTGATATGTTGAGTGGCAAGGTTTTTGGAGACACATTAGGTGTGGGAAAAGATTGTTGTTGATGGATATATTGTATAGTGGTGAAAGTCAGCCTACTTATAGAGTAGAGTTGAAAGATTTTTTGTTGATGGGATATATTGAGTAGTGGTGAAAGTCAGCCTACTTATAGAGTAGAGTTGAAAGATTGTTGTTGATGGATATATTGTATAGTGGTGAATCAGCCTACTGATAGAGTAGAGTTGAAAGATTGTTGTTGATGGATATATTGTATAGTGGTGAATCAGCCTACTGATAGAGTAGAGTTGAAAGATTGTTGTTGATGGATATATTGTATAGTGGTGAAAGTCAGCCTACTGATAGAGTAGAGTTGAAAGATTGTTGTTGATGGGATATATTGAGTAGTGGTGAAAGTCAGCCTACTTATAGAGTAGAGTTGAAAGATTGTTGTTGATGGATATATTGTATAGTGGTGAAAGTCAGCCTACTTATAGAGTAGAGTTGAAAGATTGTTGTTGATGGATATATTGTATAGTGGTGAAAGTCAGCCTACTTATAGAGTAGAGTTGAAAGACTGTTGTTGATGGATATATTGTATAGTGGTGAAAGTCAGCCTACTTATAGAGTAGAGTTGAAAGATTGTTGTTGATGGATATATTGTATAGTGGTGAAAGTCAGCCTACTTATAGAGTAGAGTTGAAAGATTGTTGTTGATGGATATATTGTATAGTGGTGAAAGTCAGCCTACTTATAGAGTAGAGTTGAAAGATTGTTGTTGATGGATATATTGTATAGTGGTGAAAGTCAGCCTACTGATAGAGTAGAGTTGAAAGACTGTTGTTGATGGGATATATTGAGTAGTGGTGAAAGTCAGCCTACTTATAGAGTAGAGTTGAAAGATTGTTGTTGATGGATATATTGTATAGTGGTGAAAGTCAGCCTACTTATAGAGTAGAGTTGAAAGACTGTTGTTGATGGATATATTGTATAGTGGTGAAAGTCAGCCTACTTATAGAGTAGAGTTGAAAGATTGTTGTTGATGGATATATTGTATAGTGGTGAAAGTCAGCCTACTTATAGAGTAGAGTTGAAAGATTGTTGTTGATGGATATATTGTATAGTGGTGAAAGTCAGCCTACTTATAGAGTAGAGTTGAAAGATTGTTGTTGATGGATATATTGTATAGTGGTGAAAGTCAGCCTACTGATAGAGTAGAGTTGAAAGACTGTTGTTGATGGGATATATTGAGTAGTGGTGAAAGTCAGCCTACTTATAGAGTAGAGTTGAAAGATTGTTGTTGATGGATATATTGTATAGTGGTGAAAGTCAGCCTACTTATAGAGTAGAGTTGAAAGACTGTTGTTGATGGGATATATTGAGTAGTGGTGAAAGTCAGCCTACTTATAGAGTAGAGTTGAAAGATTGTTGTTGATGGATATATTGTATAGTGGTGAAAGTCAGCCTACTTATAGAGTAGAGTTGAAAGATTGTTGTTGATGGGATATATTGAGTAGTGGTGAATCAGCCTACTTATAGAGTAGAGTTGAAAGACTGTTGTTGATGGATATATTGTATAGTGGTGAATCAGCCTACTGATAGAGTAGAGTTGAAAGATTGTTGTTGATGGATATATTGTATAGTGGTGAATCAGCCTACTGATAGAGTAGAGTTGAAAGATTGTTGTTGATGGGATATATTGTATAGTGGTGAAAGTCAGCCTACTGATAGAGTAGAGTTGAAAGACTGTTGTTGATGGATATATTGTATAGTGGTGAAAGTCAGCCTACTTATAGAGTAGAGTTGAAAGATTGTTGTTGATGGATATATTGTATAGTGGTGAAAGTCAGCCTACTGATAGAGTAGAGTTGAAAGATTGTTGTTGATGGATATATTGTATAGTGGTGAAAGTCAGCCTACTTATAGAGTAGAGTTGAAAGATTGTTGTTGATGGATATATTGTATAGTGGTGAAAGTCAGCCTACTTATAGAGTAGAGTTGAAAGATTGTTGTTGATGGATATATTGTATAGTGGTGAAAGTCAGCCTACTGATAGAGTAGAGTTGAAAGATTGTTGTTGATGGGATATATTGTATAGTGGTGAAAGTCAGCCTACTTATAGAGTAGAGTTGAAAGATTGTTGTTGATGGGATATATTGTATAGTGGTGAAAGTCAGCCTACTTATAGAGTAGAGTTGAAAGATTGTTGTTGATGGATATATTGTATAGTGGTGAAAGTCAGCCTACTTATAGAGTAGAGTTGAAAGATTGTTGTTGATGGATATATTGTATAGTGGTGAAAGTCAGCCTACTTATAGAGTAGAGTTGAAAGATTGTTGTTGATGGATATATTGTATAGTGGTGAAAGTTAGCCTACTTATAGAGTAGAGTTGAAAGATTGTTGTTGATGGATATATTGTATAGTGGTGAAAGTCAGCCTACTTATAGAGTAGAGTTGAAAGATTGTTGTTGATGGATATATTGTATAGTGGTGAATCAGCCTACTTATAGAGTAGAGTTGAAAGATTGTTGTTGATGGATATATTGTATAGTGGTGAAAGTCAGCCTACTGATAGAGTAGAGTTGAAAGATTGTTGTTGATGGATATATTGAGTAGTGGTGAAAGTCAGCCTACTTATAGAGTAGAGTTGAAAGATTGTTGTTGATGGATATATTGTATAGTGGTGAAAGTCAGCCTACTGATAGAGTAGAGTTGAAAGATTGTTGTTGATGGATATATTGTATAGTGGTGAATCAGCCTACTGATAGAGTAGAGTTGAAAGATTGTTGTTGATGGATATATTGTATAGTGGTGAATCAGCCTACTGATAGAGTAGAGTTGAAAGATTGTTGTTGATGGATATATTGTATAGTGGTGAATCAGCCTACTTATAGAGTAGAGTTGAAAGATTGTTGTTGATGGATATATTGTATAGTGGTGAATCAGCCTACTGATAGAGTAGAGTTGAAAGATTGTTGTTGATGGATATATTGTATAGTGGTGAATCAGCCTACTGATAGAGTAGAGTTGAAAGATTGTTGTTGATGGGATATATTGTATAGTGGTGAAAGTCAGCCTACTGATAGAGTAGAGTTGAAAGATTGTTGTTGATGGGATATATTGAGTAGTGGTGAATCAGCCTACTTATAGAGTAGAGTTGAAAGATTGTTGTTGATGGATATATTGTATAGTGGTGAATCAGCCTACTGTAACGGTTTTCTATATGAGAAGGAGAGTCGGACCAAAATGCGGCGTGTCTATTGCAATCCATGTTTAATGAATTAACACACTAAACACAAACACTATCAAAACAATAAACTTAACAAAACCCGAAACAGCCTATACTTGTGTATCCTAACACAGAACAATGACATCAGGACACTAAGGACAATCACCCACGACAAACTCAAAGAATATGGCTGCCTAAATATGGTTCCCAATCAGAGACAACGATAAACACCTGCCTCTGATTGAGAACCACTTCAGACAGCCATAGACTTAGCCAGAACACCCCACTAGCTACAATCCCCATACAAACACACCACATACAAAAACCCATGCCACACCCTGGCCTGACCAAATAAATAAAGATAAACACAAAATACTTTGACCAGGGTGTGACAGAACCCCCCCCCTAAGGTGCGGACTCCCGAACGCACCTCAAAACAATAGGGAGGGTCCGGGTGGGCGTCTGTCCATGGTGGCGGCTCCGGCGCGGGACGTGGACCCCACTCAATCAATATCTTAGTCCCTTCTCCTCGCGTCCCTGGATAGTCCACTCTCGCCGCCGACCATGGCCTAGTAGTCCTCACCCAGAACCCCACTGGACTGAGGAGCAGATCGGGACTGAGGGGCAGCTCGGGACTGAGGCAGCTCGGGACTGAGGGGAAGCTCAGGAGTGAGAGGAAGCTCAGGAGTGAGAGGAAGCTCAGGAGTGAGAGGAAGCTCAGGAGTGAGAGGAAGCTCAGGAGTGAGAGGAAGCTCAGGCAGGTTGACGAATCTACCAGATCCTGGCTGGCTGGCGGTTTCGGCAGATCCTGGCTGACTGGCAGATCCTGGCTGACTGGAAGAGTCTGGTCGACTGGCAGATCTGGAAGAGTCTGGTCGACTGGCAGATCTGGAAGAGTCTGGTCGACTGGCAGATCTGGAAGAGTCTGGTCGACTGGCAGATCTGGGAGAGTCTGGTCGACTGGCAGATCTGGGAGAGTCTGGTCGACTGGCAGATCTGGGAGAGTCTGGTCGACTGGCAGATCTGGGAGAGTCTGGTCGACTGGCAGATCTGGGAGAGTCTGGTCGACTGGCAGATCTGGGAGAGTCTGGTCGACTGGCAGATCTGGGAGAATCTGGACGACTGGCAGATCTGGGAGAATCTGGACGACTGGCAGATCTG
Organism: Oncorhynchus mykiss; assembly: GCF_013265735.2. NCBI lineage: Eukaryota > Metazoa > Chordata > Actinopteri > Salmoniformes > Salmonidae > Oncorhynchus > Oncorhynchus mykiss. The sequence continues at coordinate 18,380,500 of NC_048585.1, forward strand.
AGAGAGTCTGGACGACTGGCAGATCTGGAAGAGTCTGGTCGACTGGCAGATCTGGAAGAGTCTGGTCGACTGGCAGATCTGGAAGAGTCTGGTCGACTGGCAGATCTGGAAGAGTCTGGTCGACTGGCAGATCTGGAAGAGACTGGTCGACACAGACTGGCTGCTCTGTGATGACTGGCAGCTCTGGCTGCTCCATGCTGACTGGCTGCTCCATGCTGACTGGCTGCTCTGGCTGCTCCATGCTGACTGGCTGCTCCATGCTGACTGGCTGCTCCATGCTGACTGGCTGCTCTGGCTGCTCCATGCTGACTGGCGGCCCTGGCTGCTCCATGCTGACTGGCGGCCCTGGCTGCTCCATGCTGACTGGCGGCCCTGGCTGCTCCATGCTGACTGGCGGCCCTGGCTGCTCCATGCTGACTGGCGGCCCTGGCTGCTCCATGCAGACTGGCAGCTCTGGCGGCTCCTTGCAGACTGGCAGCTCTGGCGGCTCCTTGCAGACTGGCAGCTCCTTGCAGACTGGCAGCTCTATGCAGACTGGCAGCTCTATGCAGACTGGCAGCTCTATGCAGACTGGCAGCTCCTTGCTAACTGGCAGCTCTATGCTAACTGGCAGCTCTATGCTAACTGGCAGCTCTATGCTAACTGGCAGCTCTATGCTAACTGGCAGCTCTATGCTAACTGGCAGTTCTGAACAGGCGGGAGACTCCGGCAGCGCTGTAGAGAAGGAAGGCTCTAACAGCGCTAAACAGGCGGGAGACTCCGACAGCGCTGGAGAGGAGGAGGGCTCCGACAGCGCTGGACAGGCGAGGCGCACTGTAGGCCTGATGCGTGGTGCTGGCACTGGTGGTACTGGGCCGAGGACACGCACAGGAAGCCTGGTGCGGGGAGCTGCTACCGGAGGGCTGGGGTGTGGAGGTGGCACAGGATGGGTTAGACCGTGAAGGCGTACTGGAGATCTTGAGAGCGGTGCTGGCACAGGACGTGCAAGGCTAGGGAGGTGCACAGGAGGCCTGGTACGTGAGACTGGCACCATCTTCACCAGCCGACTAACACGCACCTCAGGACGAGTATGGAGCGCTGACCCAGGTGCCATCAAATCCCCGACACGCTCCGTCGGGCGAATTCCATGTTTAAAACACCAACACAGCAACTCCCTCATTTCTCTCTCCTCCAATTTCCCCATTAACTCCTTCACAGTCTCTGTTTCGCTCACCTCCAACACCGGCTCTGGTTCTGGTCTCCTCCTTGGCTCCTCACGATAAACAGGGAGAGTTGGCTCAGGTCTGGCTCCTGACTCTGCCACACTCTCCCTGAGCCCCCCCCCAAGAAATTTTTGGGGCTGACTATGGGGCCTCCGTCCGCGCCGCCTTGCTTGCTTCGCAAACTCCATTCTCCTATATCCTTCCGCGCACTGCTCCATCGAATCCCAGGCGGGCTCCGGCACTCTCCCTGGGTCGACCGCCCACCTGTCTATCTCCTCCCAAGAAGTATAGTCCATACTGTACTCCACTTTGGGCTGTTCCTGCCTGTTGACACGCTGCTTGGTCCCTTTGTGGTGGGTGATTCTGTAACGGTTTTCTATATGAGAAGGAGAGTCGGACCAAAATGCGGCGTGTCTATTGCAATCCATGTTTAATGAATTAACACACTAAACACAAACACTATCAAAACAATAAACTTAACAAAACCCGAAACAGCCTATACTTGTGTATCCTAACACAGAACAATGACATCAGGACACTAAGGACAATCACCCACGACAAACTCAAAGAATATGGCTGCCTAAATATGGTTCCCAATCAGAGACAACGATAAACACCTGCCTCTGATTGAGAACCACTTCAGACAGCCATAGACTTAGCCAGAACACCCCACTAGCTACAATCCCCATACAAACACACCACATACAAAAACCCATGCCACACCCTGGCCTGACCAAATAAATAAAGATAAACACAAAATACTTTGACCAGGGTGTGACACCTACTGATAGAGTAGAGTTGAAAGATTGTTGTTGATGGATATATTGTATAGTGGTGAAAGTCAGCCTACTGATAGAGTAGAGTTGAAAGATTGTTGTTGATGGATATATTGTATAGTGGTGAAAGTCAGCCTACTTATAGAGTAGAGTTGAAAGATTGTTGTTGATGGATATATTGTATAGTGGTGAAAGTCAGCCTACTGATAGAGTAGAGTTGAAAGATTGTTGTTGATGGATATATTGAGTAGTGGTGAAAGTCAGCCTACTTATAGAGTAGAGTTGAAAGATTGTTGTTGATGGATATATTGTATAGTGGTGAAAGTTAGCCTACTTATAGAGTAGAGTTGAAAGATTGTTGTTGATGGATATATTGTATAGTGGTGAAAGTCAGCCTACTTATAGAGTAGAGTTGAAAGATTGTTGTTGATGGATATATTGTATAGTGGTGAAAGTCAGCCTACTTATAGAGTAGAGTTGAAAGATTGTTGTTGATGGATATATTGTATAGTGGTGAAAGTCAGCCTACTGATAGAGTAGAGTTGAAAGATTGTTGTTGATGGATATATTGTATAGTGGTGAAAGTCAGCCTACTTATAGAGTAGAGTTGAAAGATTGTTGTTGATGGATATATTGTATAGTGGTGAAAGTCAGCCTACTTATAGAGTAGAGTTGAAAGATTGTTGTTGATGGATATATTGTATAGTGGTGAAAGTCAGCCTACTTATAGAGTAGAGTTGAAAGACTTGCAGATGGAAATGTCGTGTAGAGGTAAAAGAGTGTTGCAGATGATGTGTAGATCTGAGTGATTGTTGCAGATAGATATGTATCGTGTTGAGCTGAATTGATTCTCAATTCTACACGACAGAGATTCATGTCTGCTCTCCCCAGCACATTTCTTTCTGAGTGTTCTGCAACGTTACACACTCCCGAACGCAACCCGAATAGCTTGTCTAAATAGAACCAGGTCAAAGTTTCACAGGGTGTGTCTGCCGTTCAGGCCTGTGGTGTGTTGTATATGAAAATGTTATCTTGGGAAACACAAACAAGCCAACACTAACGGACGGAGGCCTTGCCAGCCCAACGTTGGACTGGATTTTGAAGAGTTTCGAAACTCCACTTGAGCAAGA
>NC_048585.1:18388607-18476107 GCF_013265735.2 Oncorhynchus mykiss
GGTGACACGGAGACACGGTGACATGGAGACATGGAGACATGGAGACATGGAGACACGGAGACACGGTGACATGGTGACATGGAGACATGGAGACATGGAGACATGGTGACATGGAGACATGGTGACATGGAGACATAGAGACATGGAGACATAGAGACATTGAGACATAGAGACATGGAGACATGGAGACATGGTGACATGGTGACATGGAGACATGGAGACATAGAGACATGGTGACATGGTGACATGGAGACATGGAGACACGGAGACATGGTGACATGGAGACATGGAGACACGGAGACACGGAGACATGGAGACATGGAGACATACATCCTGCGGTGTGTGTGTGTGCGTACATGAGTGTGCGTGTACGAGTTTGTGTGTGTCTTAGCAGCTGCCCTTGGGTGGGTTGGAATAGCAGCCAGCGCCTTTCTGAAATCCTACCATGAGGAATCCTATCTGTGTCTTTTTATGGCAGCTGTGGATGGGGTTATGTTTAGGTTGCCTGTCCCTCTCTTTGTTTCACCATATCTCATTCTAGCTCCATCATTTGGTCTCTTTTGTCCTACCCATACCTCCCCTCTCTTTCTCCACCCCCCCCCCTCTACCCATCTCTTTTCACCCTACAGTATCTATTTCAATATCCTGCTAAATCTTCCTCTAGATTTCTCATCCTCAATCCCCTCCCCCAATCCCTCTCTCGTTCTTTCTCCATCCCCTCTCCAACCGGCTCCCTCCTTCTCTGCCAGACAGGAGATGATTGCAGTGTGTTGGCTCACTGTGTCTCTCATTGGGTTTTCTCTCCCTCTGTGTCAACAGTCAGCTCATACCTCACAGGGGAATTCATGCTATATAGCCTTATTTGGTAAGAGCTATAGGTCTTTGGGGGTGAAGGCAGCCTAGTGGTTAGAGAACTGGGCTTTCGGTTGCTGGATTGAATCCCCGAGCTGGCATGGTAAAACATAGCCCCTGAACAAGGAAGTTAACCATCTGTTCCCAGGTAGGCCGTCATTGTAAATAAGAATTTGTTCTTAACTGACTTGCCTAGTTAAATAAAACAAATGTACTGTGAGACAGTCTGTCTGTCCTTTGTGTTTTAATTGTGTGTGTGTGTGTGTGTGTGTGTGTGTGTGTGTGTGTGTGTGTGTGTGTGTGTGTGTGTGTGTGTGTGTGTGTGTGTGTGTAGACGCTGGGTGTTCCATATGTATATTGTATCTGTACATTTGTAGGGCTCACTGCTATTGGGGTCTTCAGTTGAAGTACTTACAGATAAGCCCATCTAAGACACAGGGGACATACACTCATAGACAGAGATAGTTACAGCCTGTGGTCTGCCTCTACCTACACTGTGGAATCAGTTAGCCCCACTAACCCCACACCACCCACAGAGCCAGCCCTAAATATAGACCCCCTGGGCTTAGCAAGAGGCCTGGCCACGCACACACACACACACACACTGACATTCATACACAGCAGGACTGAAGGTCATTTCCCTCTGTGGACTGTGACCTTCTGCTGACAGGGAGGAAAAACCCCAAAGAGGAGGAAAACCAACCAGTCATTTCTCAAAGAATATGTCAGTAGAAAGACCTGGAGGTTTAGTTCCTCAACTCTCCCATGCTTTTCTTTCTTCACTGTCCTATGATCCCCATATTGCACCAATGTGGAAAGTGGGTTTATCCTAGGAGTGTGTTGAGTTGAAATGATGCACAGTTAGTACAGCAACTCTATTCAGCTTCTCAAGCGTTGTAGAGGTAGATGTTGCTGGTGTTGTTAATACTGAATACATGGAACTGACAGATTAAGGAAAAATAGGCCTATTTGAACATCTATAAGTCATTCAAGTGTAATATTACATATCCAACTATTAGCCTAGCAACCACCTTAGTTACTGTCATCTCTGAGTTGTGACATGCAGGGTTGATGGAGTGCAGAGAAGAAAGGCCACCATCTTACAGCACGTGTTTAAAGCCCCATCGCTGCCAAACAAATCACACCTGCTTGTGGGACACACAACTTGTTTTCTCTCTGAATATGGGACACATGCTTGTTTTCTCTCTGAATATGGGACACATGCTTGTTAGTTATTGTGAGGTATGGGGACGTTTTCAGAGAACTGAGAGGAAACCCACGAACAAGACTCTTCAGCTGTTTCCTGTTGTTGTACCTCAGAAGACACCACAAGATAGAGAAAGAGAGAGAGAGAAAGAGAGACAGAGAGAGAGACACACACAGAGAAAGAGAGAGACACACAGAGAGAGACACACACAGAGAAAGAGAGAGAGAGAGAGAAACAGAGAGACACACAGAGAGAGAGAGAAAGAAAGAGAGAGAGAGACATGGAGGGAGAGAGATGGTGAAAAGATGGTAAGAGATGGAGAGATGGATGGTATATTAGACATGGAGATAGAGGCAGAGATAAATGGATGGTAATTAGACATGGAGATAGAGGCAGAGAGAGATGGATGGTATATTAGACATGGAGATAGAGGCAGAGAGAGATGTATGGTATATTAGACATGGAGATAGAGGCAGAGAGAGATGGATGGTATATTAGACATGGAGATAGAGGCAGAGAGAAATGGATGGTAATTAGACATGGAGATAGAGGCAGAGCGAGATGGATGGTATATTAGACATGGAGATAGAGGCAGAGAGAGATGTATGGTATATTAGACATGGAGATAGAGGCAGAGAGAGATGGATGGTATATTAGACATGGAGATAGAGGCAGAGAGAGATGGATGGTATATTAGACATGGAGATAGAGGCAGAGAGAGATGTATGGTATATTAGACATGGAGATAGAGGCAGAGAGAGATGGATGGTAATTAGACATGGAGATAGAGGCAGAGAGAGATGGATGGTATATTAGACATGGAGATAGAGGCAGAGAGAGATGGATGGTATATTAGACATGGAGATAGAGGCAGAGCGAGATGGAGGTGGAAACAGAGACAGAGGTGTGTGTGTGTAGGGGGTTACTGATACTGTGCTGAACCCAGCTGACAGAGAGAAAGAGAGAGATGTGATACAGTACTGAACACAGCTGACAGGAAGTGGTCATAGCCACTGACTCGTCTTGCTGTACTGAACATTTGCAGATAAGACAAGATTCTACACACACACACACATACACACACACTCTTGTATCACACAAAACACACATATTATACAGCACATAGAGTACCACACGGTGCAAAACAAAGCACACCCAAACCTTACAGAGCTCTCATAACAGAGATATAGACTAAACAACAGCCTGACCTTACAGAGCTCTCATAACAGAGATATAGACTAAACAACAGCCTGACCTTACAGAGCTCTCATAATAGAGAGATAGTCTAAACAACAGCCTGACCCTACAGAGCTCTCATAGAGATATTGACTAAACAACAGCCTGACCTTACAGAGCTCTCATAACAGAGAGATAGACTAAACAACAGCCTGACCTTACAGAGCTCTCATAACAGAGAGATAGTCTAAACAACAGCCTGACCTTACAGAGCTCTTATAACAGAGAGATAGACTAAACAACAGCCTGACCTTACAGAGCTCTCATAACAGAGAGATAGACTAAACAACAGCCTGACCTTACAGAGCTCTCATAACAGAGATATTGACTAAACAACAGCCTGACCTTACAGAGCTCTCATAACAGAGAGATAGACTAAACAACAGCCTAACCTTACAGATCACTCATAATAGAGAGATAGACTAAACAACAGCCTGACCTTACAGAGCTCTCATAACAGAAATATAGACTAAACAACAGCCTGACCTTACAGAGCTCTCATAACAGAGAGATAGTCTAAACAACAGCCTGACCTTACAGAGCTCTCATAACAGAGTGATAGACTAAACAACAGCCTGACCTTACAGAGCTCTCATAACAGAGAGATAGACTAAACAACAGCCTGACCTTACAGATCTCTCATAACAGAGAGATAGACTAAACAACAGCCTGACCTTACAGAGCTCTCATAACAGAGAGATATACTAAACAACAGCCTGACCTTACAGAGCTCTCATAATAGAGAGATAGTCTAAACAACAGCCTGACCTTACAGAGCTCTCATAACAGAGAGATAGTCTAAACAACAGCCTGACCTTACAGAGCTCTCATAACAGAGAGATAGTCTAAACAACAGCCTGACCTTACAGAGCTCTCATAACAGAGAGATAGTCTAAACAACAGCCTGACCTTTCAGAGCTCTCATAACAGAGAGATAGTCTAAACAACAGCCTGACCTTACAGAGCTCTCATAACAGAGAGATAGTCTAAACAACAGCCTAACCTTACAGAGCTCTCATAACAGAGAGATAGTCTAAACAACAGCCTGACCTTACAGGGCTCTCATAATAGAGAGATAGTCTAAACAACAGCCTGACCTTACAGAGCTCTCATAACAGAGAGATAGTCTAAACAACAGCCTGACCTTACAGAGCTCTCATAACAGAGAGATAGTCTAAACAACAGCCTGACCTTACAGAGCTCTCATAACAGAGAGATAGTCTAAACAACAGCCTGACCTTACAGAGCTCTCATAACAGAGAGATAGTCTAAACAACAGCCTGACCTTACAGAGCTCTCATAACAGAGAGATAGTCTAAACAACAGCCTGACCTTACAGAGCTCTCATAACAGAGAGATAGTCTAAACAACAGCCTGACCTTACAGAGCTCTCATAACAGAGAGATAGCCTAAACAACAGCTTGACCATACAGAGCTCTCATAACAGAGAGATAGTCTAAACAACAGCCTGACCTTACAGAGCTCTCATAACAGAGAGATAGTCTAAACAACAGCCTGACCATACAGAGCTCTCATAACAGAGAGATAGTCTAAACAACAGCCTGACCTTACAGAGCTCTCATAACAGAGAGATAGTCTAAACAACAGCCTGACCTTACAGAGCTCTCATAACAGAGAAATAGTCTAAACAACAGCCTGACCTTACAGAGCTCTCATAACAGAGAGATAGTCTAAACAACAGCCTGACCTTACAGAGCTCTCATAACAGAGAGATAGTCTAAACAACAGCCTGACCTTACAGAGCTCTCATAACAGAGAAATAGTCTAAACAACAGCCTGACCTTACAGAGCTCTCATAACAGAGAGATAGTCTAAACAACAGCCTGACCTTACAGAGCTCTCATAACAGAGAGATAGTCTAAACAACAGCCTGACCTTACAGAGCTCTCATAACAGAGATATAGTCTAAACAACAGCCTGACCATACAGAGCTCTCATAACAAAGAGATAGTCTAAACAACAGCCTGACCTTACAGAGCTCTCATAACAGACAACCTGATGTGATTTCGTACTGAAGGTAGGCAAGGAGTCAAGCTCAGGAGAGCAGAGATGTCAATGGAGCGTTTTTAATAGCAAGTCCAAAAACAGTACAGGTACAAACACCAAAAAACACGTCCTACACCGGACTCTAGCTGTAGCTAGTTCAGTCCCCTATGGGAGCTGGTGGTAACTCATTAACTTAGAGACTGTCATACCATGGGAGAAACAGCCCTTTAAAACCTGATACAATTACACAATAGACCTGTTTTGAAGTGTGTGTGTGTGTGTGTGTGTGTGTGTGTGTGTGTGTGTGTGTGTGTGTGTGTGTGCGTGCATGCGTGTGTGCGTGCGTGCGTGTGTGGGTGGGTGGGTGTGTGTGTGTGTGTGGGTGGGGGTGCATGCGTGTGTGTGTGTGTGTGTGTGTGTTTGTGCACAGGATTGTTTGTGTCTGTGTGTGTGTTCGTACGCATGCCTAGTGCTTGTGTGTGTGTGTGCTGGTATGTCATTGAAAGATTATGCCAAATATGCAATGGACTGAGTGAACAAATTCAACAACAGTTTTTATTATTAAAATGCTAGATCAATAGATATCAACCTTACAAACTCCAATACACACAGCATCTGCAAACATTCACATTCACATTTCTACCACTGTAAATCAAGGTGTTCTTAGTTGGGTGTGCCACTGTTTTAATAGTGATATCCAACGATTGAAACATGGCAGATGTGTTAATAAGAGCTTAATCTATGCAGAGAGAGAAAAGGAAGAGAGAGAGAGGAGAGAGGACAGAGAGGAGTGAGAGAAGAGGGAGAGGAGAGAGAGAGGAGTGAGAGAAGAGAGAGAGGAGAGAGAGAGAGAGAGGAGTGAGAGAAGAGAGAGAGGAGAGAGAGAGAGGAGAGAGAGAGGAGAGGACAGAGAGGAGTGAGAGAAGAGAGAGAGGAGAGAGAGAGAGGAGAGAGGACAGAGAGGAGTGAGAGAAGAGAGAGAGGAGAGAGAGAGAGGAGAGAGGACAGAGAGGAGTGAGAGAAGAGAGAGAGGAGAGAAGAGAGAGAGGAGAGAGAGAGAGGACAGAGAGGAGAGCGAGGAGAGAGGAGAGAGGGGAGTGAGAGAGGAGAGAGGACAGAGAGGAGTGAGAGAAGAGAGAGAGGAGAGAGGACAGAGAGGAGTGAGAGAAGAGAGAGGAGAGAGGACAGAGAGGAGTGAGAGAAGAGAGAGAGGAGAGAGAGAGAGGAGAGAGAGAGAGAGGAGAGAGAAAGAGAGGAGAGAGGACAGAGAGGAGTGACAGAAGAGAGAGGAGAGAAAGAGAGAGGAGAGAGGACAGAGCGGAGTGAGAGAAGAGAGAGAGAGAGGACAGAGAGGAGTGAGAGAAGAGAGAGAGGAGAGAGGACAGAGAGAGGGGAGAGAGAGAGAGGAGAGAGGACAGAGAGGAGTGAGAGAAGAGAGAGAGGATAGAGAGAGAGGAGTGAGAGAAGAGAGAGAGGAGAGAGGAGAGAGAGGAGTGAGAGAAGAGAGAGAGGAGAGAGAGAGAGGAGAGAGGAAAGAGAGGAGTGAGAGAAGAGAGAGAGGAGAGAAGAGAGAGAGGAGAGAGAGAGAGGACAGAGAGGAGAGAGGACAGAGAGGATAGAGAGGAGTGAGAGAGGTGAGAGGACAGAGAGGAGTGAGAGAAGAGCGAGATTAGAGAGGACAGAGAGGAGTGAGAGAAGAGAGAGGAGAGAGGACAGAGAGGAGTGAGAGAAGAGAGACAGGAGAGAGAGAGAGAGAGGAGAGAGAGAGAGGACAGAGGACAGAGAGGAGTGAGAGAAGAGAGAGAGGAGAGAGAGAGAGGAGAGAGGACAGAGAGGAGTGAGAGAAGAGAGAGAGGAGAGAGGACAGAGAGGAGTGAGAGAAGAGAGAGAGAGAGGACAGAGAGAGGGGAGAGAGAGAGAGGAGAGAGGACAGAGAGGAGTGAGAGAAGAGAGAGAGGAGAGAGGACAGAGAGGAGTGAGAGAAGAGAGAGAGGAGAGAGAGAGAGGAGTGAGAGGAGAGAGAGGAGAGACAAGAGAGAGGAGTGAGAGAAGAGAGAGAGGAGAAAGAGAGAGGAGTGAGAGAAGAGAGAGAGGAGAGAGAGAGAGAGGAGAGAGGACAGAGAAGAGAGAGAGGGGAGAGAGAGAGGAGAGAGGACAGAGAGGAGTGAGAGAAGAGAGAGAGGAGAGAGGACAGAGAGGAGTGAGAGAAGAGAGAGGAGAGAGAGAGAGAGGAGAGAGGGAGAGTGGAGTGAGGACAGAGAGGAGAGAGAGAGCAGGACAGGTATTGGAAGGATAAGGGGGCTGAGCCCTGATGATATTGGTGTCCTCCCCTCTAGCAGCTGCTCTTGAGCCTGCGCTTACCAGCCATTTCCCGAGGACGTTGGGAAATGCCTTTGAAACCCACCACTAGGGCCAATGGTGAGCGTTATTACCATCTAGTAGGCTTGGGCACGCTGCGTGCTCCGGCTCCGAGCGTCACGTGTTCAATCCCTGTTTCTTCTTCTTCTTCTTTTTCTATCCCGACTTGAGTAGAAGGAGCAACCCAGGATGTCCAAAACACCTCTAAATGTGACGTTTGGAGTAACGTGGATAAACGTCAGAATCTGAAGTCAAATTGGTCAAACCGTGAAATCTTGTTGGTGCTTACAGACCTGCACCACTGCATTCCCCAGTCAGGCCCAGGCAGCGTCTGCTTCCCATTGACCTAGTTCTGACTGCCAGAGAGGAGGAGGACAGGAGCAGAGCGCTGGTCTGTCACCAACACTGGAAATAAGCACTCTTCACACACACACAAACACACACCATCCCACTCTTTACATACCGCTGTACCTCATCCTACCCAAATCCAGCCACCCCTGTTTTGGAACCTCCCTCCTGTTCAAGCGTTCCATTCCTACGCCAAACCTCTTCCACTTCATTTTCTTCCCTTTCCTAAAGCATGGATCTACATTCAAATCTCTATCCCACCTCACTGCTCACACACGCACGCACACACACACACACACACACACACACACACACACACACACACACACACACACACACACACGCACGCATGCACGCACGCACACACGCACGCACGCACACACACACACACACGCACGCACACACGCACGCACGCACACACACACACACACACACACACACACACACACACACACACACACACACGCACGCATGCACGCACGCACACACGCACGCACGCACACACGCACGCACGCACGCACACACACACTCACACACAGGAACACAAAGCTGAAAGAGGGAAAAACTTGTGAAGACATCTGCTTCACTTCTCTTCTCCTCTTCTCCTTCCCTCCCACCCTCCATTGTGTTGTTACTGAGTCTCTCTCTTTTGGCTCCTGACTACTCTGCCACCACGGTTGGGGTTGTTTCTGCAGCTCTGAGTGCAGTGAGTTGGAGAACAACTGGGCCACATTACTTTACAAAGCAGCCGTCACTCCATTAAAATGACTGTAGGCTTAGACTGTGTTCCAGTCATTAACAGCTCTCTTTCCACTCTTCACTTATTTCACTTTGTGGCCACTGTCGGGAAATACTCAGTAGGTCAAGAATGAAGTGTCATTGCATTACAAGTACATCCTTTTATAGCAGGTAAGTACACTTCACAGCTACATTGACTGGCTTCCATCTTGTTTTGGTCTATAGTATCAAGTCCCGTTCAGTTTGAGTGGTAACAAGGAAAGGATGTGAATTTGAGTATTGGAACGCAGCCGTGTCTGTTACCCTCTGCCCATGTTATTAGTCACAAAATGAATCCTTCAGACAAATAGGTATGGATGTATCTCAATAGTCAAGTAGCGTCACCCTTCAAACACAGTGGGTGAAAAGCAATATGGCTGTTGCTTAATTAAAATAATAGTCCAGTAGTTCACATGAGTACTGGATGGAAAAGAGGCAAGGAGAGCAATCCACTCCAGACTATTGAGATACAGCCCTGCTCTCTCTGTCTTGTCATGACTATTGAGATAGAGCCCTGCTCTCTCTGTCTTGTCATGACTATTGAGATACAGCCCTGCTCTCTCTGTCTTGTCATGACTATTGAGATACAGCCCTGCTCTCTCTGTCTTGTTAAGACTATTGAGATACAGCCCTGCTCTCTCTGTCTTGTCATGACTATTGAGATACAGCCCTGCTCTCTCTGTCTTGTCATGTCTTTTGAGATACAGCCCTGCTCTCTCTGTCTTGTCATGACTATTGAGATACAGCCCTGCTCTCTCTGTCTTGTGATGACTATTGAGATACAGCCCTGCTCTCTCTGTCTTGTTATGACTATTGAGATACAGCCCTGCTCTCTCTGTCTTGTCATGACTATTGAGATACAGCCCTGCTCTCTCTGTCTTGTCATGACTATTGAGATACAGCCCTGCTCTCTCTGCCTTGTAAAATTATTGAGATACAGCCCTGCTCTCTCTGTCTTGTAATAATTATTGAGATACAGCCCTGCTCTCTCTGCCTTGTAATAATTATTGAGATACAGCCCTGCTCTCTCTGTCTTGTAATCATTATTGAGATACAACCCTGCTCTCTCTGTCTTGTCATGACTATTTGGCCAGTGCTTCTGATTCCCTCTGAAGGCAGAGAGAGATTTACCACCATGTAGATTCACCATGAAATCGGTGGCAGCATCAAGCTGTGACATGAAAGACGCCTTTGAATGTGGGGCTGCACATGCTTGGCCTACTTTTGATGCCATGGAATATGGGGGGAGCTGCTATATTTTCAGGGCTTACCAACTGGCTGCAGCATGGTGAATGTGCATACGATCAACACACACTTGCACCAACACAGAACACACACATAGCTAGTTGTGTATATTATACAGCTGAAGTCGGAAGTTTACATACACCTTAGTCAAATACATTTAAACTCAGTTTTTCACAATTCCTGACATTTAATCTGAAAAATTCCCTGTCTCACACACACACACACACACACACACACACACACACACACACACACACGCACGCACGCACGCACGCACACACACACACACACACACACACACACACACACACACACACACACACACACACACACACACACACACACACACACACACACACACTGGCTCACACTCTCTACCACCAGAGAGCTTTGTGTGTGTGACTCTCCCAACACTATTGCTTCACATTTGAGTGACAATCTCATTCAGTGAGTCAGTCCATGTGTCAGTCAGTCAGTCTCATGGCCACTGTGCCCTATGGGTGTAAATAGCTGTGGGGGAAGGGTTGAGAAAGGCAGCCTAGCGAATTAATGACAGGGGGGCTTATTGGTCCGTGCAGACAGGACCGGCTTGAGTCACTAGGTGGACATCAGTACACGCACGGATGCACACACACACACACACACACACACACACACACACACACACACACACACACACACACACACACACACACACACACACACACACACACACACACACACACACACAGAGATAGTGAGGGATGGGGAGAGATGGGGAGCAGACAGAGATGGGGTTAGAGATAGTGAGGGATGGGGAGAGATGGGGAGAGAGGGGGAGCAGACAGAGATGGGGTTAGAGATAGTGAGGGATGGGGAGAGATGGGGAGAGAGGGGGAGCAGACAGAGATGGGGTTAGACATAGTGAGGGATGGGGAGAGATGGGGAGAGAGGGGGAGCAGACAGAGATGGGGTTAGAGATAGTGAGGGATGGGGAGAGATGGGGAGAGAGGGGGAGCAGACAGAGATGGGGTTAGAGATAGTGAGGGATGGGGAGAGATGGGGAGAGAGGGGGTGCAGACAGAGATGGGGTTAGAGATAGTGAGGGATGGGGAGAGATGGGGAGAGAGGGGGAGCAGACAGAGATGGGGTTAGAGATAGGGAGAGAGGTGGAGCAGACAGAGATGGGGTTAGAGATAGTGAGGGATGGGGAGAGGGAGGAAGGTGTTGGACTCGGGAGAGGGGGAGCAGACAGAGATGGGGTTAGAGATAGTGAGGGATGGGGAGAGATGGGGAGAGAGGGGGAGCAGACAGAGATGGGGTTAGAGATAGTGAGGGATGGAGAGAGGGAGGAAGGTGTTGGACTCGGGAGAGGGGGAGCAGACAGAGATGGGGTTAGAGATAGTGAGGGATGGGGAGAGATGGGGAGAGAGGGGGAGCAGACAGAGATGGGGTTAGAGATAGTGAGGGATGGGGAGAGATGGGGAGAGAGGGGGAGCAGACAGAGATGGGGTTAGAGATAGTGAGGGATGGGGAGAGATGGGGAGAGAGGGGGTGCAGACAGAGATGGGGTTAGAGATAGTGAGGGATGGGGAGAGATGGGGAGAGAGGGGGAGCAGACAGAGATGGGGTTAGAGATAGGGAGAGAGGTGGAGCAGACAGAGATGGGGTTAGAGATAGTGAGGGATGGGGAGAGGGAGGAAGGTGTTGGACTCGGGAGAGGGGGAGCAGACAGAGATGGGGTTAGAGATAGTGAGGGATGGGGAGAGATGGGGAGAGAGGGGGAGCAGACAGAGATGGGGTTAGAGATAGTGAGGGATGGAGAGAGGGAGGAAGGTGTTGGACTCGGGAGAGGGGGAGCAGACAGAGATGGGGTTAGAGATAGTGAGGGATGGGGAGAGATGGGGAGAGAAGGGGAGCAGACAGAGATGGGGTTAGAGATAGTGAGGGATGGGGAGCGATGGGGAGAGAGGGGGAGAAAGACAGAGATGGGGTTAGAGATAGTGAGGGATGGGGAGAGGGAGGAAGGTGTTGGACTCGGGAGAGGGGGAGCAGACAGAGATGCGGTTAGAGATAGTGAGGGATGGGGAGAGGGAGGAAGGGGTTGGACTCAGGAGAGGGGGAGCCGACAGAGATGGGGTTAGAGATAGTGAGAGAGGGGGAGAGGAAGGAAGGTGTTGGACTCGGGAGAGGGGGAGCAGACAGAGATGGGGTTAGAGATAGGGGTAGAGGAGGAGAGACAGAGATGGGGTTAGAGATAGGGGGAGAGGGGGAGCAGACAGAGATGGGGTTAGAGATAGTGAGAGAGGGGGAGAGGGAGGAAGGTGTTGGACTCGGGAGAGGGGGAGCAGACAGAGATGGGGTTAGAGATAGTGAGAGAGGGGGAGAGAGAGGAAGGTGTTGGACTCGGGAGAGGGGGAGCAGACAGAGATGGGGTTAGAGATAGTGAGAGAGGGGGAGATGGGGAGAGGGAGGAAGGTGTTGGACTCGGGAGAGGGGGAGCAGACAGAGATGGGGTTAGAGATAGTGAGGGATGGGGAGAGGGAGGAAGGTGTTGGACTCGGGAGAGGGGGAGCAGACAGAGATGGGGTTAGAGATAGTGAGAGAGGGGGAGAGGGGGAGAGGGAGGAAGGTGTTGGACTCAGGAGAGGGGGAGCAGACAGAGATGGGGTTAGAGATAGTGAGAGAGGGGGAGAGGAGGAAGGTGTTGGACTCGGGAGAGGGGGAGCAGACAGAGATGGGGTTAGAGATAGTGAGAGAGGGGGAGAGAGAGGAAGGTGTTGGACTCGGGAGAGGGGGAGCAGACAGAGATGGGGTTAGAGATAGTGAGAGAGGGGGAGAGGGGGAGAGGGAGGAAGGTGTTGGACTCGGGAGAGGGGGAGCAGACAGAGATGGGGTTAGAGATAGTGAGGGATGGGGAGAGGGAGGAAGGTGTTGGACTCGGGAGAGGGGGAGCAGACAGAGATGGGGTTAGAGATAGTGAGAGAGGGGGAGAGGGGGAGAGGGAGGAAGGTGTTGGACTCAGGAGAGGGGGAGCAGACAGAGATGGGGTTAGAGATAGTGAGAGAGGGGGAGAGGAGGAAGGTGTTGGACTCGGGAGAGGGGGAGCAGACAGAGATGGGGTTAGAGATAGTGAGAGAGGGGGAGAGGAGGAGAGAGAGAAATGGAAACAAAGAAAGAAAGAGGGTGACAGGGTAAGATGTCTCCAAGCAGAGGGAGGAATAGAGAGAGTGATTTCCTTCCCTCTAGAGAAGAACACTGTTCCAGGTGTTGGATAGTTTATTAGTAATCATGACTAAGGAACTGGCTAAGGTACAGGTCTGGACATGTGTTGCGTTTGGAAAGATTTGACATTTTTCTAGCACTGCCGTGCCAAGAGATCAGGGTCAGAGAGGAGGGGATGAATTAGTAGTGTGTGGGTGTGTGGGTGTGTGTATAAGTCTGTGTGTGTGTGTGTGTGTGTGTATGTGTGTGTGTGTGTGTGTGTGTGTGTGTGTGTGTGTGTGTGTGTGTGCCATACACACACTTTCTTATGACAGTCCATCATTGCCAAAGAAAGACGGACAGATCATCAGACAGACACACACACAACCAGACCTGTCTGCGCAGAGCATAATCTCTATACCTTGTGCCATGTCAAGCATACAGGCAACGTGTGACCCAAGTTGTAAGAGCACAATGGGTAGAGGGGCTTTGAAAGACTTCATTTTCACATAATACTATATAGTCTGTAGAATAGAGGAAGCAGACAAATACCAAACTGCTGTGCTCTGTAACAACTTTCAAAAACAGAGTTTTGTTCAGAGAGGCAAACCGACATCAGAATTCCCCCATGCAGCTCACCAAGGACACCATCTGTTTCTGTCAGCCTAAACAACGTTGGTTTCCTTTGGTTTTTCACTGCTTTGTTTTTAATATCCTTCTGTGACAGAGGAAGGTGGGTGTGTGTCAAGTGTATAATGTGTCTCTGTTCACGTGAGCCCATCTATGTTTTACTGTGTGTACCTACGTGCTCATGTACACGATTTGACTGTGAGTGTGTGTGTGTGGTTGTGTCCATGTGCATGCCCATGTTTGTGTGTGTATGTGAACAATGCCAGCAGTTACTCTGGGCGTAAGCCCCTTTGTCCTGTGCCTGGCAGGGGAGTGACAGGCTACATTACAAAGGAGGGTGTGAGCGGATTCCATTCAGTATGAAGGGAGGAGAGGGGAGGGGGGTGAAGGGGGGGCGGGACAGCCAACCAGATGGCACAGACAATAAGAGAAAAGTACCTTCATGTCAACAACCTCCCCTCCTCCCTACCTTCTCTCAACCTCCCCTCCTCCCTACCTTCTCTCGACCTCCCCTCCTCCCCACCTTCTCTCAACCTCTCATCCTTCTCTTCTTCTCTCATCCTCCCCTCCTCCCCACCTTCTCTCAACCTCCCCACCTTCTCTCAACCTCCCCTCCTCCCCACCTTCTCTCAACCTCCCCACCTTCTCTCAACCTCCCCTCCTCCCCACCTTCTCTCAACCTCTCCTCCTTCTCTTCTTCTCTCAGCCTCTCCTCCTCCCCACCTTCTCTCAACCTCCCCACCTTCTCTCAACCTCCTCTCCTTCTCTCAACCTCCCCTCCTTCTATCCTTCTCTCAACCTCCTCTCCTTCTCTCAACCTCCCCTCCTTCTATCCTTCTCTCAACCTCCTCTCCTTCTCTCAACCTCCTCTCCTTCTCTCAACCTCCCCACCTTCTCTCAACCTCCTTTCCTTCTCTCAACCTCCTCTCCTTCTCTCAACCTCCTGTCCTTCTCTCAACCTCCTCTCCTTCTCTCAACCTCCCCACCTTCTCTCATCCTCCCCCCTCTCAAACCACCCTCCTTCTCTTAACTTTCACGTGTCAAACATCCCTCTTCTAGTAGTTTGAGCTTTACTTCACTTGCCTCTCCTCTCTTCTTTCTCTCCCACTCCCTGCCTCAAGTGATAGAGCTATCACCTTTCTTCTGTAATTTTCTACCCTTTCCTTCTCTCCTCCTTTCTTCTCCTCCCCTTTCCTCTCCTCTCCAGTTTGGAGAATCTAAGGAAAGGGGTTTCCCCCATGTTCACTTCTCTTCTTTCCTCTCTATTCTCTTCTTTCTCCCAAACTTCCAGGGGACCTCATTTTCCTCACATTATCCTCTCTCCTCCTTTGATCTGATCAGGAAACAGTGGCAGCTGGGGAGCGGTGGAGGGAGAGAGGAGAGAGAGAGAAGAGGGAGAGAGAGGAGAGAGAGAGAAGAGGGAGAGAGAGGAGAAGAGGGGAGAGAAGAAGAGAGGGAGAGAGGAGTAGTGAGAAGAGGGAGAGAGAGAGAAAGGGGGAAGGGGCACTGGCAATAACAGTGGAAAC
Organism: Oncorhynchus mykiss; assembly: GCF_013265735.2. Lineage (NCBI taxonomy): Eukaryota > Metazoa > Chordata > Actinopteri > Salmoniformes > Salmonidae > Oncorhynchus > Oncorhynchus mykiss. The sequence goes on from NC_048585.1 coordinate 18,403,977, forward strand.
CTTACACCCTTACTGACTAGACTATGCCATATCATGCACCTGTTGAACCAAAACATGTTCTCTCTTATTATTTCTATCTCTTGTTCTCAAGAACAAGTGTGTGTGTGTGTGTGTGTGTGTGTGTGTGTGTGTGTGTGTGTGTGTGTGTGTGTGTGTGTGTGTGTGTCTGAGAGAGAGAGGCTGAAAAGGTCAGACTCTTCGTGACTCAGGATGAGTCAGAGAAGACAGGAAATTCAGCAGGGTGTATTTTGTCCTGTCGATAACCGTTGTTCCCAGAACAGAGAGAGAAGCCAGGTCTGTGGAGACAACAGTCAATAACTCTGATCTGGGAACAGTGATATCCATATCATTAAGTCACAATGTTGCTAGAGATTGAATTACAGGTAAAAATATAAAGATATACATTTAGAAGAAAAGAGAACAGAGTGAGGGGGAAGAGATGAAACACCTCCAGTCTTTTTGAAACACACATTTACATGAATCACCATGGTGACAAATCAATAAATCAGATCCCAACATGAAGAAAGTGTTCTATGTGTGGCGAGACTCATATCCTGTCACTGAGCTGTCAAGTGGAATGGTAAACCCTATGTGCCTCTTTGTCCAAGGGTGTGTTTGTGATGTGCAGGTAACTATGTATGGAAAACTACAGTCCTGTGTGTGTGTCTGTGTGTGAGTATGTTTGTGTGTGTGTGATGACCTACCCAGCTAACAGATGTTCCAGTGCGGTAAGGTCATGACTAGGCCGTGTGTGTTTGACGTGTGTGTGTGTGTGTTCAAGAGATAGAAATGCCACGTCTATAGCCCACTCTGCTCTACCCTGTCAGAGGTGCCTCTTACGTAACGGCAAAGTTTACAACGTCGGCAAGTTTTCCATACCACACCGACCCCATTTCACCCCCCCTCCCTTCTCTAAAAACAGGTGTGTGTGTGTGTGTGTGTGTGTGTGTGTGTGTGCGCGTGTGCGTGCATGCGTGTGTGTGTGTCCTAGGCAAAGACGCCTTCATTCACTCTTAAGCAACCAGTATAGGACAACTATATTTGGCAACCATAGATAATACATGTGTTTTTTATTGGTTGAGAATGTTCTAATTCTGTTCTCTTTTATTCTGTTTCATTCTATTCGTTTTCGTTCTATTCTACTTGTATTATATTACTAATAATATTATAAGGGCTTATCATAGGTTAAAGTAAGAGCCTGTGTTATATTGTCTTTATATCACATCATCTATACATCGTCTATATATCTGTTATATACACATGTTGTAAAAGCATGTGTCACGACTTCTGCCGAAGTCGTTGCCTCTCCTTGTTCGGGCGGTGCTCGGCGTTCGACATCACCGGTCTTCTAGCCATCATTGATCCTTTTTTCATTTTCCATTGGTTTTGTCTTATCTTCCCACACACCTGTTTTCAATCCCATTCATTACCCGTTGTGTATTTAACCCTCTGTTTCCCCACATGTCTTTGTCGGAGATTGTTTTATTGTCAGTGTAGTGTGATTGTTGTATAGGTGCGCTTCGGGTCCTCGTACCCATGTTTGCGTGTTTATGCACATTTAGTGTTATGGAGCATACTCCGTGGACTTTATTAAAATAAATTTTACACTCCATTTGACTCTCCTGCGCCTGACTTCCCTGCCACCTATTACACCTACGCATGACAGCATGTGGCAGTTTGACTTCCAATCAGTCATCTAATCTCATATTACTGTGCATCTAAAAGGGACCCCTCTTCCCAACGGTTATGACATTGGCCTGGCGTCTGGAGTTGATGCGTGGTGGTCTTCGTTATGGGTAACCCTTTCTGTGTTGGTCATTAGGCCTGCTAGCTATCCCTGGATAAGTTGGTGTCTGCTCCACTTACCATTTAGGTTCAACCCAGGCTGGCTCTGGCACACTGAAACGTCAGACTTTTTGAAACACGTCTAGATCTCAAATAAAAAGAAACTATGTAACCAAGAACAAACCAAATCCATGTCAACGGTTTGAGTTTGGAAGAGATATTTGATAGTGTGCTACAGAGGTCATGAAATAGGCTTGGAGTGTTCTGGAGCATTTCACCAGCTAGTAATCAACTCTGACTAAGAGACTCTAAACAGTCCAGGGGGCCTACAGGCATTCACCAGAGACGCCTAAAAATGAGGAATCCAAACAAACAGCTACTGTGTATGTATGTGTGTTTGTGTGTGTGTGTGCGTGTGCATGTGTGATAGCGTGCGTGTGTGTGCAAATCCTTTCCAGGAAGTGAAAGGTGGCTGCAGTAACCTCACCCAGTGGTAACTACAGACTGGAATCCCTCGGAGCTGCAGCTTCACACACAGACGGAGAGAACTTTACTGGAGAAACAATAATGTTGTCAATAATGGCAACATTTTTCCCCCACAGGATCCAAAGGTTGGAGAGGAGAAAAGAGGAATCTAGGATAGGGGGAGAAAAGCGGAGGTCCTAATGTTAAAACCACCAGGAGACCAGAGGACAGGCCAACAGCTAACATTGTAGTTATAACACCAGGAGACCAGAGGACTGGCCTACATCTAACATTGTAGTATAACACCAGGAGGACCAGAGGACTGGTCTACAGCTAACATTGTAGTTATAACACCAGGAGACCAGAGGACAGGCCTACAGCTAACATTGTAGTTATAACACCAGGAGACCAGAGGACTGGGCTACACCTAACATTGTAGTTATAACACCAGGAGACCAGAGGACAGGCCTACAGCTAACATTGTAGTATAACACCAGGAGACCAGAGGACTGGCCTACAGCTAACATTGTGGTATAACACCAGGAGACCAGAGGACAGGCCTACAGCTAACATTGTAGTTATAACACCAGGAGACCAGAGGACTGGCCTACAGCTAACATTGTAGTTATAACACCAGGACACCAGAGGACAGGTCTACAGCTAACATTGTAGTATAACACCAGGAGACCAGAGGACTGGCCTACAGCTAACATTGTAGTATAACACCAGTAGGACCAGAGGACAGGCCTACAGCTAACATTGTAGTTATAACACCAGGAGACCAGAGGACTGGCCTACAGCTAACATTGTAGTATAACACCAGGAGACCAGAGGACTAGCCCTCAGGTAACATTGTAGTATAACACCAGTAGGACCAGAGGACAGGCCTACAGCTAACATTGTAGTATAACACCAGGAGACCAGAGGACAGGCCTACAGCTAACATTGTAGTATAACACCAGTAGGACCAGAGGACAGGCCTACAGCTAACATTGTAGTATAACACCAGTAGGACCAGAGGACAGGCCTACAGCTAACATTGTAGTTATAACACCAGGAGACCAGAGGACTGGCCTACAGCTAACATTGTAGTATAACACCAGGAGACCAGAGGACTAGCCCTCAGCTAACATTGTAGTATAACACCAGTAGGACCAGAGGACAGGCCTACAGCTAACATTGTAGTATAACACCAGGAGACCAGAGGACAGGCCTACAGCTAACATTGTAGTATAACACCAGTAGGACCAGAGGACAGGCCTACAGCTAACATTGTAGTTATAACACCAGGAGACCAGAGGACTGGCCTACAGCTAACATTGTAGTATAACACCAGGAGACCAGAGGACTAACCCTCAGCTAACATTGTAGTATAACACCAGTAGGACCAGAGGACAGGCCTACAGCTAACATTGTAGTATAACACCAGGAGACCAGAGGACTAGCCTACAGCTAACATTGTAGTATTACACCAGTAGGACCAGAGGACAGGCCTACAGCTAACATTGTAGTTATAACACCAGGAGACCAGAGGACTGGCCTACAGCTAACATTGTAGTATAACACCAGGAGACCAGAGGACAGGCCTACAGCTAACATTGTAGTTATAACACCAGGAGACCAGAGGACAGGCCTACAGCTAACATTGTAGTATAACACCAGGAGACCAGAGGACAGGCCTACAGCTAACATTGTAGTATAACACCAGGAGACCAGAGGACTGGCCTACAGCTAACATTGTAGCATAACACCAGGAGACCAGAGGACAGGCCTACAGCTAACATTGTAGTTATAACACCAGGAGACCAGAGGACAGGCCTACAGCTAACATTGTAGTATAACACCAGGAGACCAGAGGACTGGCCTACAGCTAACATTGTAGTTAAAACACCAGTAGGACCAGAGGACTGGCCTACAGCTAACATTGTAGTTTAACACCAGGAGACCAGAGGACAGGCCTACAAGTAACATTGTAGTATAACACCAGGAGACCAGAGGACAGGCCTACAGCTAACATTGTAGTATAACACCAGGAGGACCAGAGGACTGGCCTACAGCTAACATTGTAGTATAACATCAGGAGACCAGAGGACTGGCCTACAGCTAACAATGTAGTATAACACCAGGAGGACCAGAGGACTAGCCTACAGCTAACATTGTAGTGTAACACCAGTAGGACCAGAGGACAGGCCTACAGCTAACATTGTAGTTATAACACCAGGAGACCAGAGGACTGGCCTACAGCTAACATTGTAGTTATAACACCAGGAGACCAGAGGACAGGCCTACAGCTAACATTGTAGTATAACACCAGGAGACCAGAGGACTGGCCTACAGCTAACATTGTAGTATAACACCAGTAGGACCAGAGGACAGGCCTACAGCTAACATTGTAGTTATAACACCAGGAGACCAGAGGACAGGTATACAGCTAACATTGTAGTATAACACCAGGAGACCAGAGGACTGGCCTACAGCTAACATTGTAGTATAACACCAGTAGGACCAGAGGACAGGCCTACAGCTAACATTGTAGTTATAACACCAGGAGACCAGAGGACTGGCCTACAGCTAACATTGTAGTATAACACCAGGAGACCAGAAGAATAGCCTACAGCTAACATTGTAGTATAACACCAGTAGGACCAGAGGACAGGCCTACAGCTAACATTGTAGTATAACACCAGGAGACCAGAGGACAGGCCTACAGCTAACATTGTAGTATAACACCAGTAGGACCAGAGGACAGGCCTACAGCTAACATTGTAGTATAACACCAGTAGTACCAGAGGACAGGCCTACAGCTAACATTGTAGTATAACACCAGGAGACCAGAGGACTAGCCTACAGCTAACATTGTAGTATAACACCAGTAGGACCAGAGGACAGGCCTACAACTAACATTGTAGTTATAACACCAGGAGACCAGAGGACTGGCCTACAGCTAACATTGTAGTATAACACCAGGAGACCAGAGGACAGGCCTACAGCTAACATTGTAGTATAACACCAGGAGACCAGAGGACAGGCCTACAGCTAACATTGTAGTTATAACACCAGGAGACCAGAGGACAGGCCTACAGCTAACATTGTAGTATAACACCAGGAGACCAGAGGACAGGCCTACAGCTAACATTGTAGTATAACACCAGGAGACCAGAGGACTGGCCTACAGCTAACATTGTAGTATAACACCAGGAGACCAGAGGACAGGCCTACAGCTAACATTGTACTTATAACACCAGTAGGACCAGAGGACTGGCCTACAGCTAACATTGTAGTATAACACCAGGAGACCAGAGGACAGGCCTACAGCTAACATTGTAGTATAACACCAGGAGACCAGAGGACTGGCCTACAGTTAACATTGTAGTATAACACCAGGAGGACCAGAGGACAGGCCTACAGCTAACATTGTAGTATAACATCAGGAGACCAGAGGACTGGCCTACAGCTAACATTGTAGTAGAACACCAGGAGGACCAGAGGACTAGCCTACAGCTAACATTGTAGTGTAACACCAGTAGGACCAGAGGACAGGCCTACAGCTAACATTGTAGTTATAACACCAGGAGACCAGAGGACTGGCCTACAGCTAACATTGTAGTTATAACACCAGGAGACCAGAGGACAGGCCTAAAGCTAACATTGTAGTATAACACCAGGAGACCAGAGGGCTGGCCTACAGCTAACATTGTAGTATAACACCAGTAGGACCAGAGGACAGGCCTACAGCTAACATTGTAGTTATAACACCAGGAGACCAGAGGACTGGCCTACAGCTAACTTTGTAGTTATAACACCAGGAGACCAGAAGACAGGCCTCCAGCTAACATTGTAGTATAACACCAGGTTACCAGAGGACTGGCCTACAGCTAACATTGTAGTATAACACCAGGAGACCAGAGGACTGGCCTACAGCTAACATTGTAGTATAACACCAGGAGGACCAGAGGACTAGCCTACAGCTAACATTGTAGTATAACACCAGTAGGACCAGAGGACAGGCCTACAGCTAACATTGTAGTATAACACCAGGAGACCAGAGGACTAGCCTACAGCTAACATTGTAGTATAACACCAGGAGACCAGAGGACTGGCCTACAGCTAACATTGTAGTTATAACACCAGGAGACCAGAGGACAGGCCTACAGCTAACATTGTAGTATAACACCAGGAGACCAGAGGACAGGCCTACAGCTAACATTGTAGTTATAACACCAGGAGACCAGAGGACAGGCCTACAGCTAACATTGAAGTTATAACATCAGGAGACCAGAGGACTGGTCTACAGCTAACATTGTAGTATAACACCAGGAGACCAGAGGACAGGCCTACAGCTAACATTGTAGTATAACACCAGTAGACAAGAGGACAGGCCTACAGCTAACATTGTAGTATAACACCAGGAGACCAGAGGACAGGCCTACAGCTAACATTGTAGTATAACAACAGGAGACCAGAGGACAGGCCTACAGCTAACATTGTAGTATAACACCAGGAGACCAGAGGACAGGCCTACAGCTAACATTGTAGTATAACACCAGGAGACCAGAGGACAGGCCTACAGCTAACATTGTAGTATAACACCAGTAGACCAGAGGACAGGCCTACAGCTAACATTGTAGTTATAATACCAGGAGACCAGAGGACAGGCCTACAGCTAACATTGTAGTTATAACACCAGGTTACCAGAGGACTGGCCTACAGCTAACATTGTAGTATAACACCAGGAGACCAGAGGACTGGCCTACAGCTAACATTGTAGTATAACACCAGTAGGACCAGAGGACTGGCCTACAGCTAACATTGTAGTATAACACCAGGAAACCAGAGGACTGGCCTACAGCTAACATTGTAGTATAACACCAGGAGACCAGAGGACAGGCCTACAGCTAACATTGTAGTAGAACACCAGGAGACCAGAAGACAGGCCTACAGCTAACATTGTAGTATAACACCAGGAGACCAGAGGACAGGCCTACAGCTAACATTGTAGTATAACACCAGGAGACCAGAGGACTAGCCTACAGCTAACATTGTAGTATAACACCAGGAGACCAGAGGACTGGCCTACAGCTAACATTGTAGTTATAACACCAGGAGACCAGAGGACTGGCCTACAGCTAACATTGTAGTATAACACCAGTAGGACCAGAGGACTGGCCTACAGCTAACATTGTAGTATAACAGCAGTAGGACCAGAGGACTGGCCTACAGCCAACATTGTAGTTATAACACCAGGAGACCAGAGGACTGGCCTACAGCTAACATTGTAGTTATAACACCCGGAGACCAGAGGACAGGCCTACAGCTAACATTGTAGTATAACACCAGGAGACCACAGGACTGGCCTACAGCTAACATTGTAGTATAACACCAGGAGACCAGAGGACAGGCCTACAGCTAACATTGTAGTATAACACCAGGAGACCACAGGACTGGCCTACAGCTAACATTGTAGTATAACACCAGGAGACCAGAGGACAGGCCTACAGGTAACATTGTAGTATAACACCAGGAGACCAGAGGACAGGCCTACAGCTAACATTGTAGTATAACACCAGGAGACCAGAGGACAGGCCTACAGCTAACATTGTAGTATAACACCAGGAGACCAGAGGACAGGCCTACAGCTAACATTGTAGTTATAACACCAGGAGACCAGAGGACAGGCCTACAGCTAACATTGTAGTATAACACCAGGAGACCAGAGGACAGGCCTACAGCTAACATTGTAGTATAACACCAGGAGACCAGAGGACTGGCCTAGAGCTAACATTGTAGTATAACACCAGGAGACCAGAGGACAGGCCTACAGCTAACATTGTAGTTATAACACCAGGAGACCAGAGGACAGGCCTACAGCTAACATTGTAGTATAACACCAGGAGACCAGAGGACTGGCCTACAGCTAACATTGTACTTATAACACCAGTAGGACCAGAGGACTGGCCTACAGCTAACATTGTAGTATAACACCAGGAGACCAGAGGACAGGCCTACAGCTAACATTGTAGTATAACACCAGGAGACCAGAGGACTGGCCTACAGTTAACATTGTAGTATAACACCAGGAGGACCAGAGGACAGGCCTACAGCTAACATTGTAGTATAACATCAGGAGACCAGAGGACTGGCCTACAGCTAACATTGTAGTATAACACCAGGAGGACCAGAGGACTAGCCTACAGCTAACATTGTAGTGTAACACCAGTAGGACCAGAGGACAGGCCTACAGCTAACATTGTAGTTATAACACCAGGAGACCAGAGGACTGGCCTACAGCTAACATTGTAGTTATAACACCAGGAGACCAGAGGACAGGCCTAAAGCTAACATTGTAGTATAACACCAGGAGACCAGAGGGCTGGCCTACAGCTAACATTGTAGTATAACACCAGTAGGACCAGAGGACAGGCCTACAGCTAACATTGTAGTTATAACACCAGGAGACCAGAGGACTGGCCTACAGCTAACTTTGTAGTTATAACACCAGGAGACCAGAAGACAGGCGTCCAGCTAACATTGTAGTATAACACCAGGAGACCAGAGGACAGGCCTACAGCTAACATTGTAGTATAACACCAGGAGACCAGAGGACTGGCCTACAGCTAACATTGTAGTATAACACCAGGAGGACCAGAGGACTAGCCTACAGCTAACATTGTAGTATAACACCAGTAGGACCAGAGGACAGGCCTACAGCTAACATTGTAGTATAACACCAGGAGACCAGAGGACTAGCCTACAGCTAACATTGTAGTATAACACCAGGAGACCAGAGGACTGGCCTACAGCTAACATTGTAGTTATAACACCAGGAGACCAGAGGACAGGCCTACAGCTAACATTGTAGTATAACACCAGGAGACCAGAGGACAGGCCTACAGCTAACATTGTAGTTATAACACCAGGAGACCAGAGGACAGGCCTACAGCTAACATTGAAGTTATAACATCAGGAGACCAGAGGACTGGTCTACAGCTAACATTGTAGTATAACACCAGGAGACCAGAGGACAGGCCTACAGCTAACATTGTAGTATAACACCAGTAGACAAGAGGACAGGCCTACAGCTAACATTGTAGTATAACACCAGGAGACCAGAGGACAGGCCTACAGCTAACATTGTAGTATAACAACAGGAGACCAGAGGACAGGCCTACAGCTAACATTGTAGTATAACACCAGGAGACCAGAGGACAGGCCTACAGCTAACATTGTAGTATAACACCAGGAGACCAGAGGACAGGCCTACAGCTAACATTGTAGTATAACACCAGTAGACCAGAGGACAGGCCTACAGCTAACATTGTAGTTATAATACCAGGAGACCAGAGGACAGGCCTACAGCTAACATTGTAGTTATAACACCAGGTTACCAGAGGACTGGCCTACAGCTAACATTGTAGTATAACACCAGGAGACCAGAGGACTGGCCTACAGCTAACATTGTAGTATAACACCAGTAGGACCAGAGGACTGGCCTACAGCTAACATTGTAGTATAACACCAGGAAACCAGAGGACTGGCCTACAGCTAACATTGTAGTATAACACCAGGAGACCAGAGGACAGGCCTACAGCTAACATTGTAGTATAACACCAGGAGACCAGAAGACAGGCCTACAGCTAACATTGTAGTATAACACCAGGAGACCAGAGGACAGGCCTACAGCTAACATTGTAGTATAACACCAGGAGACCAGAGGACTAGCCTACAGCTAACATTGTAGTATAACACCAGGAGACCAGAGGACTGGCCTACAGCTAACATTGTAGTTATAACACCAGGAGACCAGAGGACTGGCCTACAGCTAACATTGTAGTATAACACCAGTAGGACCAGAGGACTGGCCTACAGCTAACATTGTAGTATAACAGCAGTAGGACCAGAGGACTGGCCTACAGCTAACATTGTAGTTATAACACCAGGAGACCAGAGGACTGGCCTACAGCTAACATTGTAGTTATAACACCCGGAGACCAGAGGACAGGCCTACAGCTAACATTGTAGTATAACACCAGGAGACCACAGGACTGGCCTACAGCTAACATTGTAGTATAACACCAGGAGACCAGAGGACAGGCCTACAGCTAACATTGTAGTATAACACCAGGAGACCACAGGACTGGCCTACAGCTAACATTGTAGTATAACACCAGGAGACCAGAGGACAGGCCTACAGGTAACATTGTAGTATAACACCAGGAGACCAGAGGACAGGCCTACAGCTAACATTGTAGTATAACACCAGGAGACCAGAGGACAGGCCTACAGCTAACATTGTAGTATAACACCAGTAGACCAGAGGACAGGCCTACAGCTAACATTGTAGTTATAACACCAGGAGACCAGAGGACAGGCCTACAGCTAACATTGTAGTTATAACACCAGGTTACCAGAGGACTGGCCTACAGCTAACATTGTAGTATAACAACAGGAGACCAGAGGACTGGCCTACAGCTAACATTGTAGTATAACACCAGTAGGACCAGAGGACTGGCCTACAGCTAACATTGTAGTATAACACCAGGAGACCAGAGGACTGGCCTACAGCTAACATTGTAGTATAACACCAGGAGACCAGAGGACAGGCCTACAGCTAACATTGTAGTATAACACCAGGAGACCAGAAGACAGGCCTACAGCTAACATTGTAGTATAACACCAGGAGACCAGAGGACAGGTCTACAGCTAACATTGTAGTATAACACCAGGAGACCAGAGGACAAGCCTACAGCTAACATTGTAGTATAACACCAGGAGACCAGAGGACTGGCCTACAGCTAACATTGTAGTATAACACCAGGAGACCAGAGGACTGGCCTACAGCTAACATTGTAGTATAACACCAGGAGACCACAGGACTGGCCTACAGCTAACATTGTAGTTATAACACCAGGAGACCAGAGGACAGGCCTACAGCTAACATTGTAGTATAACACCAGGAGACCAGAGGACAGGCCTACAGCTAACATTGTAGTTATAACACCCGGAGACCAGAGGACAGGCCTACAGCTAACATTGTAGTATAACACCAGGAGACCAGAGGACAGGCCTACAGCTAACATTGTAGTATAACACAAGGAGACCAGAGGACAGGCCTACAGCTAACATTGTAGTTATAACACCAGGAGACCAGAGGACAGGCCTACAGCTAACATTGTAGTTATAACACCAGGAGACCAGAGGACTGGCCTACAGCTAACATTGTAGTATATCACCAGGAGACCAGAAGACAGGCCTACAGCTAACATTGTAGTATAACACCAGGAGACCAGAGGACAGGCCTACAGCTAACATTGTAGTATAACACCAGGAGACCAGAGGACTAGCCTACAGCTAACATTGTAGTATAACACCAGGAGACCAGAGGACTGGCCTACAGCTAACATTGTAGTTAGAACACCAGGAGACCAGAGGACTGGCCTACAGCTAACATTGTAGTATAACACCAGTAGGACCAGAGGACTGGTCTACAGCTAACATTGTAGTATAACAGCAGTAGGACCAGAGGACTGGCCTACAGCTAACATTGTAGTTATAACACCAGGAGACCAGAGGACAGGCCTACAGCTAACATTGTAGTATAACACCAGGAGACCAGAAGACAGGCCTACAGCTAACATTGTAGTATAACACCAGGAGACCAGAGGACAGGCCTACAGCTAACATTGTAGTATAACACCAGGAGACCAGAGGACTAGCCTACAGCTAACATTGTAGTATAACACCAGGAGACCAGAGGACTGGCCTACAGCTAACATTGTAGTATAACACCAGGAGACCAGAGGACTGGCCTACAGCTAACATTGTAGTATAACACCAGGAGACCACAGGACTGGCCTACAGCTAACATTGTAGTTATAACACCAGGAGACCAGAGGACAGGCCTACAGCTAACATTGTAGTATAACACCAGGAGACCAGAGGACAGGCCTACAGCTAACATTGTAGTTATAACACCCGGAGACCAGAGGACAGGCCTACAGCTAACATTGTAGTATAACACCAGGAGACCAGAGGACAGGCCTACAGCTAACATTGTAGTATAACACCAGGAGACCAGAGGACAGGCCTACAGCTAACATTGTAGTTATAACACCAGGAGACCAGAGGACTGGCCTACAGCTAACATTGTAGTATAACACCAGGAGACCAGAGGACAGGCCTACAGCTAACATTGTAGTATAACACCAGGAGACCAGAAGACAGGCCTACAGCTAACATTGTAGTATAACACCAGGAGACCAGAGGACAGGCCTACAGCTAACATTGTAGTATAACACCAGGAGACCAGAGGACAGGCCTACAGCTAACATTGTAGTTATAACACCCGGAGACCAGAGGACAGGCCTACAGCTAACATTGTAGTATAACACCAGGAGACCAGAGGACAGGCCTACAGCTAACATTGTAGTATAACACCAGGAGACCAGAGGACTGGCCTACAGCTAACATTGTAGTATAACACCAGGAGACCAGAGGACAGGCCTACAGCTAACATTGTAGTATAACACCAGGAGACCAGAGGACAGGCCTACAGCTAACATTGTAGTTATAACACCCGGAGACCAGAGGACAGGCCTACAGCTAACATTGTAGTATAACACCAGGAGACCAGAGGACAGGCCTACAGCTAACATTGTAGTATAACACCAGGAGACCAGAGGACAGGCCTACAGCTAACATTGTAGTTATAACACCAGGAGACCAGAGGACAGGCCTACAGCTAACATTGTAGTTATAACACCAGGAGACCAGAGGACTGGCCTACAGCTAACATTGTAGTATAACACCAGGAGACCAGAGGACTGGCCTACAGCTAACATTGTAGTATAACACCAGGAGACCAGAGGACTGGCCTACAGCTAACATTGTAGTATAACACCAGGAGGACCAGAGGACTGGCCTACAGCTAACATTGTAGTATAACATCAGGAGACCAGAGGACTGGCCTACAGCTAACATTGTAGTATAACACCAGGAGGACCAGAGGACTAGCCTACAGCTAACATTGTAGTGTAACACCAGTAGGACCAGAGGACAGGCCTACAGCTAACATTGTAGTTATAACACCAGGAGACCAGAGGACTGGCCAACAGCTAACATTGTAGTTATAACACCAGGAGACCAGAGGACAGGCCTACAGCTAACAAAGTAGTATAACACCAGGAGACCAGAGGGCTGGCCTACAGCTAACATTGTAGTATAACACCAGTAGGACCAGAGGACAGGCCTACAGCTAACATTGTAGTTATAACACCAGGAGACCAGAGGACTGGCCTACAGCTAACATTGTAGTTATAACACCAGGAGACCAGAAGACAGGCCTACAGCTAACATTGTAGTATAACACCAGGAGACCAGAGGACAGGCCTACAGCTAACATTGTAGTATAACACCAGGAGACCAGAGGACTGGCCTACAGCTAACATTGTAGTATAACACCAGGAGGACCAGAGGACTAGCCTACAGCTAACATTGTAGTATAACACCAGTAGGACCAGAGGACAGGCCTACAGCTAACATTGTAGTATAACACCAGGAGACCAGAGGACAGGCCTACAGCTAACATTGTAGTATAACACCAGGAGACCAGAGGACTGGCCTACAGCTAACATTGTAGTATAACACCAGGAGACCAGAGGACAGGCCTACAGCTAACATTGTAGTATAACACCAGGAGACCAGAGGACAGGCCTACAGCTAACATTGTAGTATAACACCAGTAGACCAGAGGACAGGCCTACAGCTAACATTGTAGTTATAACACAGGGAGACCAGAGGACAGGCCTACAGCTAACATTGTAGTTATAACACCAGGTTACCAGAGGACTGGCCTACAGCTAACATTGTAGTATAACAACAGGAGACCAGAGGACTGGCCTACAGCTAACATTGTAGTATAACACCAGTAGGACCAGAGGACTGGCCTACAGCTAACATTGTAGTATAACACCAGGAGACCAGAGGACTGGCCTACAGCTAACATTGTAGTATAACACCAGGAGACCAGAGGACAGGCCTACAGCTAACATTGTAGTATAACACCAGGAGACCAGAAGACAGGCCTACAGCTAACATTGTAGTATAACACCAGGAGACCAGAGGACAGGCCTACAGCTAACATTGTAGTATAACACCAGGAGACCAGAGGACTAGCCTACAGCTAACATTGTAGTATAACACCAGTAGGACCAGAGGACTGGCCTACAGCTAACATTGTAGTATAACAGCAGTAGGACCAGAGGACTGGCCTACAGCTAACATTGTAGTTATAACACCAGGAGACCAGAGGACAGGCCTACAGCTAACATTGTAGTATAACACCAGGAGACCAGAAGACAGGCCTACAGCTAACATTGTAGTATAACACCAGGAGACCAGAGGACAGGCCTACAGCTAACATTGTAGTATAACACCAGGAGACCAGAGGACAGGCCTACAGCTAACATTGTAGTATAACACCAGGAGACCAGAGGACTGGCCTACAGCTAACATTGTAGTATAACACCAGGAGACCAGAGGACTGGCCTACAGCTAACATTGTAGTATAACACCAGGAGACCACAGGACTGGCCTACAGCTAACATTGTAGTTATAACACCAGGAGACCAGAGGACAGGCCTACAGCTAACATTGTAGTATAACACCAGGAGACCAGAGGACAGGCCTACAGCTAACATTGTAGTTATAACACCCGGAGATCAGAGGACATGCCTACAGCTAACATTGTAGTATAACACCAGGAGACCAGAGGACAGGCCTACAGCTAACATTGTAGTATAACACCAGGAGACCAGAGGACAGGCCTACAGCTAACATTGTAGTTATAACACCAGGAGACCAGAGGACTGGCCTACAGCTAACATTGTAGTATAACACCAGGAGACCAGAGGACAGGCCTACAGCTAACATTGTAGTATAACACCAGGAGACCAGAAGACAGGCCTACAGCTAACATTGTAGTATAACACCAGGAGACCAGAGGACAGGCCTACAGCTAACATTGTAGTATAACACCAGGAGACCAGAGGACTAGCCTACAGCTAACATTGTAGTATAACACCAGAAGACCAGAGGACTGGCCTACAGCTAACATTGTAGTTATAACACCAGGAGACCAGAGGACTGGCCTACAGCTAACATTGTAGTATAACACCAGTAGGACCAGAGGACTGGCCTACAGCTAACATTGTAGTTATAACACCAGGAGACCAGAGGACTGGCCTACAGCTAACATTGTAGTTATAACACCCGGAGACCAGAGGGCAGGCCTACAGCTAACATTGTAGTATAACACCAGGAGACCAGAGGACAGGCCTACAGCTAACATTGTAGTTATAACACCCGGAGACCACAGGACTGGCCTACAGCTAACATTGTAGTATAACACCAGGAGACCAGAGGACTGGCCTACAGCTAACATTGTAGTATAACACCAGGAGACCACAGGACTGGCCTACAGCTAACTTTGTAGTATAACACCAGGAGACCAGAGGACAGGCCTACAGCTAACATTGTAGTATAACACCAGGAGACCAGAGGACAGGCCTACAGCTAACATTGTAGTATAATACCAGGAGACCAGAGGACAGGCCTACAGCTAACATTGTAGTTATAACACCAGGAGACCAGAGGACAGGCCTACAGCTAACTTTGTAGTTATAACACCAGGAGACCAGAGGACTGGCCTACAGCTAACATTGTAGTACAACACCAGGAGACCAGAGGACAGGCCTACAGCTAACATTGTAGTATAACACCAGGAGACCAGAGGACTGGCCTACAGCTAACATTGTAGTATAACACCAGGAGGACCAGAGGACTGGCCTACAGCTAACATTGTAGTATAACATCAGGAGACCAGAGGACTGGCCTACAGCTAACATTGTAGTATAACACCAGGAGGACCAGAGGACTAGCCTACAGCTAACATTGTAGTGTAACACCAGTAGGACCAGAGGACAGGCCTACAGCTAACATTGTAGTATAACACCAGGAGGACCAGAGGACTGGCCTACAGCTAACATTGTAGTATAACATCAGGAGACCAGAGGACTGGCCTACAGCTAACATTGTAGTATAACACCAGGAGGACCAGAGGACTAGCCTACAGCTAACATTGTAGTGTAACACCAGTAGGACCAGAGGACAGGCCTACAGCTAACATTGTAGTTATAACACCAGGAGACCAGAGGACAGGCCAACAGCTAACATTGTAGTTATAACACCAGGAGACCAGAGGACAGGCCTACAGCTAACATTGTAGTATAACACCAGGAGACCAGAGGGCTGGCCTACAGCTAACATTGTAGTATAACACCAGTAGGACCAGAGGACAGGCCTACAGCTAACATTGTAGTTATAACACCAGGAGACCAGAGGACTGGCCTACAGCTAACATTGTAGTTATAACACCAGGAGACCAGAGGACTGGCCTACAGCTAACATTGTAGTATAACACCAGGAGGACCAGAGGACTAGCCTACAGCTAACATTGTAGTTATAACACCAGTAGGACCAGAGGACAGGCCTACAGCTAACATTGTAGTATAACTCCAGGAGACCAGAGGACAGGCCTACAGCTAACATTGTAGTATAACACCAGGAGACCAGAGGACAGGCCTACAGCTAACATTGTAGTATAACACCAGGAGACCAGAGGACAGGCCTACAGCTAACATTGTAGTATAACACCAGTAGACCAGAGGACAGGCCTACAGCTAACATTGTAGTTATAACACCAGGAGACCAGAGGACTGGCCTACAGCTAACATTGTAGTATAACACCAGTAGGACCAGAGGACTGGCCTACAGCTAACATTGTAGTATAACACCAGGAGACCAGAGGACTGGCCTACAGCTAACATTGTAGTATAACACCAGGAGACCAGAGGACAGGCCTACAGCTAACATTGTAGTATAACACCAGGAGACCAGAAGACAGGCCTACAGCTAACATTGTAGTATAACACCAGGAGACCAGAGGACAGGCCTACAGCTAACATTGTAGTATAACAACAGGAGACCAGAGGACTAGCCTACAGCTAACATTGTAGTATAACACCAGGAGACCAGAGGACTGGCCTACAGCTAACATTGTAGTATAACACCAGGAGACCAGAGGACTGGCCTACAGCTAACATTGTAGTATAACACCAGGAGACCAGAGGACTGGCCTACAGCTAACATTGTAGTATAACACCAGGAGACCAGAGGACTAGCCTACAGCTAACATTGTAGTATAACACCAGGAGACCAGAGGACTGGCCTACAGCTAACATTGTAGTATAACACCAGGAGACCAGAGGACTAGCCTACAGCTAACATTGTAGTATAACACCAGGAGACCAGAGGACTGGCCTACAGCTAACATTGTAGTATAACACCAGGAGACCAGAGGACAGGCCTACAGCTAACATTGTAGTATAACACCAGGAGACCAGAAGACAGGCCTACAGCTAACATTGTAGTATAACACCAGGAGACCAGAGGACAGGCCTACAGCTAACATTGTAGTATAACACCAGGAGACCAGAGGACTAGCCTACAGCTAACATTGTAGTATAACACCAGGAGACCAGAGGACTGGCCTACAGCTAACATTGTAGTATAACACCAGGAGACCAGAGGACTGGCCTACAGCTAACATTGTAGTATAACACCAGGAGACCACAGGACTGGCCTACAGCTAACATTGTAGTTATAACACCAGGAGACCAGAGGACAGGCCTACAGCTAACATTGTAGTATAACACCAGGAGACCAGAGGACAGGCCTACTGCTAACATTGTAGTTATAACACCCGGAGACCAGATGACAGGCCTACAGCTAACATTGTAGTATAACACCAGGAGACCAGAGGACAGGCCTACAGCTAACATTGTAGTATAACACCAGGAGACCAGAGGACAGGCCTACAGCTAACATTGTAGTTATAACACCAGGAGACCAGAGGACAGGCCTACAGCTAACATTGTAGTTATAACACCAGGAGACCAGAGGACTGGCCTACAGCTAACATTGTAGTATAACACCAGGAGACCAGAAGACAGGCCTACAGCTAACATTGTAGTATAACACCAGGAGACCAGAGGACAGGCCTACAGCTAACATTGTAGTATAACACCAGGAGACCAGAGGACTAGCCTACAGCTAACATTGTAGTATAACACCAGGAGACCAGAGGACTGGCCTACAGCTAACATTGTAGTTATAACACCAGGAGACCAGAGGACTGGCCTACAGCTAACATTGTAGTTATAACACCAGGAGACCAGAGGACTGGCCTACAGCTAACATTGTAGTATAACACCAGGAGACCAGAGGACTGGCCTACAGCTAACATTGTAGTATAACACCAGGAGACCACAGGACTGGCCTACAGCTAACATTGTAGTTATAACACCAGGAGACCAGAGGACAGGCCTACAGCTAACATTGTAGTATAACACCAGGAGACCAGAGGACAGGCCTACAGCTAACATTGTAGTTATAACACCCGGAGACCAGAGGACAGGCCTACAGCTAACATTGTAGTATAACACCAGGAGACCAGAGGACAGGCCTACAGCTAACATTGTAGTATAACACCAGGAGACCAGAGGACAGGCCTACAGCTAACATTGTAGTTATAACACCAGGAGACCAGAGGACTAGCCTACAGCTAACATTGTAGTTATAACACCAGGAGACCAGAGGACTGGCCTACAGCTAACATTGTAGTATAACACCAGGAGACCAGAAGACAGGCCTACAGCTAACATTGTAGTATAACACCAGGAGACCAGAGGACAGGCCTACAGCTAACATTGTAGTATAACACCAGGAGACCAGAGGACTAGCCTACAGCTAACATTGTAGTATAACACCAGGAGACCAGAGGACTGGCCTACAGCTAACATTGTAGTTATAACACCAGGAGACCAGAGGACTGGCCTACAGCTAACATTGTAGTTATAACACCAGGAGACCAGAGGACTGGCCTACAGCTAACATTGTAGTATAACACCAGGAGACCAGAGGACAGGCCTACAGCTAACATTGTAGTTATAACACCCGGAGACCACAGGACTGGCCTACAGCTAACATTGTAGTATAACACCAGGAGACCAGAGGACTGGCCTACAGCTAACATTGTAGTATAACACCAGGAGACCACAGGACTGGCCTACAGCTAACATTGTAGTATAACACCAGGAGACCAGAGGACAGGCCTACAGCTAACATTGTAGTATAACACCAGGAGACCAGAGGACAGGCCTACAGCTAACATTGTAGTATAACACCAGGAGACCAGAGGACAGGCCTACAGCTAACATTGTAGTATAACACCAGGAGACCAGAGGACAGGCCTACAGCTAACATTGTAGTTATAACACCAGGAGACCAGAGGACAGGCCTACAGCTAACATTGTAGTTATAACACCAGGAGACCAGAGGACAGGCCTACAGCTAACATTGTAGTTATAACACCCGGAGACCAGAGGACAGGCCTACAGCTAACATTGTAGTATAACACCAGTAGGACCAGAGGACTAGCCTACAGCTAACATTGTAGTATAACACCAGTAGGACCAGAGGACTAGCCTACAGCTAACATTGTAGTATAACACCAGGAG
Organism: Oncorhynchus mykiss; assembly: GCF_013265735.2. Taxonomy (NCBI): domain Eukaryota; kingdom Metazoa; phylum Chordata; class Actinopteri; order Salmoniformes; family Salmonidae; genus Oncorhynchus; species Oncorhynchus mykiss. The sequence goes on from NC_048585.1 coordinate 18,423,860, forward strand.
GACCAGAGGACTGGCCTACAGCTAACATTGTAGTTGATAGTGTTGAATTGTGTACAGATGAACTATTGATTTGCCATGAACTGCACTTTTCCTACCATTTTTTATTGTCTGCACTATGTCTCACACACACACACACACACACACACACACACACACACACACACACACACACACACACACACACACACACACACACACACACACACACACACACACACACACACACACAAACACACACACAGTACCATGTTGGGAAATAAGGTGATGTTAGAAATCAGACAGGCCAAGGCAAACCTTTTTATTAACATAATTGGTGAAGCAAAGGGAAATTCTAAATTGATCTGGGAGAGTCTAACAAAGTTAACAGGGAAAGACCATAGTAACATTGTAAAAAGACTAGAAATCTTGGTGAATAACAATCTAACACAGGATGCAGCCAAATAGCAATAGCCTTTTATTAATACTTTATTGACTCTGTCACGGTACTGACACAGAACCCCTCCCCTTGTTTCTTGGGCTCAGTGCTAGTGAATGACGCTCAACCTGTCTTCATCATAAGGGAGGTTTCTGAGTCAAAGGTGAACAAGGTGTAGCTCACTAAAGAACTCTAAAGGCAAATATGTGTTTGGGCTGGACTCTACCTTTCTTAACTACAAAGAGTCACTCATTGGCCCCATTACTAAGGTCACCAACACATCTATTGGTCTCGGGGTGTTTCCAAGGGTATGGAAGTCGGCCATAATAATGGCCATCTTTAAATCGGGTGACCCTGCTGACGTGAGTAACTACAGGCCCATTAATATACTACCTGTGGTGTCGAAGGTTGTTGAAAAGTGTGTCGCAGAACAATGGATTGCCCACCTCAACAACAGCCCCTTCACATTACACTCCATGCAGTTTGGCTTCAGAGCGAAACACTCCACAGAAACGACCAAATTATTTGGTGTGAAGTCCAAGTGTGAAGTCCAAGATGGACAAAGGGGGCGTTGTTGGGACTGTGTTTCTGGGCCTAAGGAAGGCTTTTGATACTGTTAACCATGAGGTTCTCATCACAAAATTGTCCAAGTTCAACTTTTCCCCCGATGCCTTGAGATGGATGAAATCATACCTCAAAGGCAGAACTCTGTGTCAGAATGAGCAATAAGCTGTCGCCCACTCTTAGCTATGATGTGGGCGTTCCCCAAGGGTCAATACTGGGGCCCCTCCTGTTCAGCCTGTACATTAATGATCTGCCTTCTGTCTGTACTGGGTCTGAAGTTCAAATGTATGCAGATGATACAGTGATATATGTGCATGCAAAGAGCAAACAACAAGCTGCACAAGAACTCACTACTGTAATGGTCCAAGTTACAAGGTGGCTAAGTGACTCGTGTTTGCATCTCAATGTGAAAAAAACTGTCCGCAGTTTCTTCACAAAGAGGGCAACAGATGCTACTGAGCCAGATTATATGTGTCAGGGGAGAAGCTACAGGTGGTATCTGATTGTATGTACCTTGGCATCATACTTGATTCCAACATCTCTTTTAAAAAGCAGGTGAAAAAGGTAATTCAAATAACCAAATTCAACCTAGCTAATTTCCGTTTTATACGAAATTGTTTGACTACAGAGGTAGCAAAACTGTACTTCAAATCTATGATACTCCCCCACATAACATACTGCTTGACTAGTTGGGCAAACCCATTCAGTCTGTCTACAAACAGGCTCTCAAAGTGCTTGATAGGAAGCCCAATAGCCATAATCACTGTTACATCCTCAGAAAGCATGAGCTCCTGAGTTGGGAAAATCTTGAGCAATTTTCGGACGCATGTCTTGTATTCAAGATCCTAAATGGACAGGCTCCCCTCCACTATTTTTGTTAAACAGAAAACCCAAACATATGGCAGCAGATCCACAAGGTCTGACATGAGAGGTGACTGTATAGCACCTTTAGTAAATCTGCATTCTCTGTGAGAGCTTCCCATGTCTGGAATACACTGCCATCAGACACACAACTGCACCACATATCACACTTTCACAAAAAAACATGAAGACATGGCTAAAGGTCAATGAGATTTGTGAACATGGTCCCTAGCTGTGTATTGCTGCTTTCCATGTTGTCTTGTTGTCTGTAGCTTGTGAGGTGTGAAAACACGGTTGCTTTTATGGGTTTTGTCTCGTTGCTTTTTGTGCTATGTTACTCTGTCTGCATGCTGTGTCTTGCTTGTCCTATGTCGCCCTGTCTGCGTGCTGCGTCTTGCTTGTCCTATGTTGCTCTGTCTGCGTGCTGCTTGTCCTATTTTCCCTGTCTGCGTGCTGTGTCTTGCTTGTCCTATGTTGTTCTGTCTGCGTGCTGTGTCTTGCTTGTCCTATGTTGCTCTGTCTGCGTGCTGCTTGTCCTATGTTGTTCTGTCTGCGTGCTGTGTCTTGCTTGTCCTATGTTGCTCTGTCTGCATGCTGTGTCTTGCTTGTCCTATGTTGCTCTGCGTGTGCTCACTGCTCATTGATTGTCTGTATTGTAATTGTTTTTAAAAACCTGCCCAGGGACTGCGGTTGAAAATGAGCCGGTTGGCTAAAACCTGCTCTTTTACTGAAATGTTGATTAATGTTCACTGTCCCTGTAAAAATAACAATAAAAGTAAACTTAAACTTAAGGAAGAAGCCACTGCTCTGAAACAAAAATAGAACTGTTTGGCCATAATGACCATCATTATGTTTGGAGGAAAAAGGGGGAGGCTTGCAAGCCAAAGAACACCATCCCAACCATGAAGCACGGGGGTGGCAGCATTATGTTTTGGGGGTGCTTTGCTGCAGGAAGGCCTGGTGCACTTCACAAAATAGATGGCATCATGAGGATAGAAAATTATGTGGATATATTGAAGCAACATCTCAAGACATCAGTCAGGAAGTTAAAGCTTGATCGCAAATGGGTCTTCCAAATGGACAATGACCCCAAGCATACTTCCAAAGTTGTGGAAAAGTGGCTTAAGGACAACAAAGTCAAGGTATTGGAGTGGCCATCACAAAGCCCTGACCTCAATCCTATAGAAAATGTGTGGGCAGAACTGAAAAAGTGTGTGCGAGCAAGGAGGCCTACAAACCTGACTCAGTTACACCAGCTCTGTCAGGAGGAATGGCCCAAAATTCACCCAACTTATTGTGGGAAGCTTGTGGAAGGCTATCTGAAACGTTTGAGCCAAGTTAAACAATTTAAAGGCAATGCTACCAAATACTAATTGAGTGTATGTAAACTTCTGACCCACTGGGAATGTGGTGAAAGAAATAAAAGCTTAAATAAATAATTCTCTCTAACATTATTCTGACATTTCCCATTCTTAAAATAAAGTGGTGTTCCTAACTGACCTAAGACAGTGAATTTTTACTAGGATTAAATGCCAGGAATTGTGATAAACTGAGTTTAAATGTATTTGGCTAAGGTGTATGTAAACTTCCGACTTCAACTGTAGATGTTCTACCCTACCTCATTCAGGTAATACATTCAATGCAGTATTAGCCTTATATTTAGGTAATTCATAATGGGTTATGCATAATAAGCTTATAACTTATAGCCTCTGTCTCTTGCGCAATACACACACTGTCACGACTTGGCTCCTCTCCTTGTTCGGGCGGTGCTCGGCGGTCGGCGTCGCCGGCCCACTTGCCATCACCGATCCATGTTTCCTTTTCCATTTGTTATCTTTGTTTTCTTTATTATTTTGGTTAGTTCAGGGTGTGACGAGGGTGGTTTGTGTAGTTTTTGAATTGTCTAGGGGTTGTTCTATATCTGGGTGTTTATATGTCTATGGTTGCCTAGATTGGTTCCCAATCAGAGGCAGCTGTTTATTGTTGTCTCTGATTGGGGACCATATTTAGGTAGCCATATTCCTTGGGTATTCCGTGGGTTATTGTCTGTGTAGTTGCATGTCAGCACTCATTGTTATATAGTGTCACGGTCGTTTTGTTTCTTTGTTAGTTTGTTTAGTGTTTTTTCCTTCATTAAAAGAAGCATGTATGCCTGTCACGCTGCGCCTTGGTCTTCTCGTTACGACGAGCGTATCATGTCTTTGGTTCTGTCACACCTGGTTTTCATTTGCTTTGAGTTCTGTGTCTATATTTACCCTGTTTCCCCACTTAGGTTTGTGCGGGATTATTTTTCCTTGTTGTTAGTGGAGGCTTTCCTCAGTGTATTTTCGAGTGTAGTGATTTTAGTAAGGTGGGTTGTGGTTCTACGCCTTACGGGTGAACTGTTTGTTCCCATTGGATTTTGGGCATTTGTACTGGACTGTGTTTGTTTTGGACTTGCCCTGATTAAAAGTTACACGCACTTACCTTCAGTACCCACGCAACACACACACCTGTGCTCAGCTGGACTCTTTTCTTTAAAAAAGGCTCCTTAGCTCTTGGAGTCCCATGCAGGAAAAGCTAGACTAGAATATGCTGGAAATGTGTTTTTTGCATTTCTTATACCAATAGACTATTGGAAGAGGGATGCAAGCTCTTTGCTGAATGTTAAATATGCTCAGCCAATAGAACTCAGATGTAGTTTGAAATAAGAGTGAATGACCATTGGCTGTAGGTTATAGCAATTATTTACTCAGATCCGTAACCATTACATTATTGTGAGGAGAAGTGAAAGCATTCTGCATCTAATTCTAGTTCTATATTATTCAACGATGTCATTAGAATGATGAAGATAAGGACGACTACATGTATTTCATTTAACTGTTGAAAGAGAGGAAGGACTGAAGCAACAACAGAGAGAGAAAGAGGAAGTAGACTAAATTTGAATCAGCCTACTAATTACACAAATAGTCCCTATTATATTTCAAAATGAAATTCGATAGCCGAACTTTGTTTTCCGTGTGTGCTGCACCAGAATCGCATGTTCTCTCCCTGCTTTATCATGGTTTGAAAGATTCCAGTCCATATAATAGAGTACAATACAATACAATACAGTAATACAGATCACACTGAAAACGATTAGCCTACTGGAGCTAGTTTCAGTTATTTACCCAGGGAGCATAGCTACATCTACGGCACAATCATTTGGGCTTTTTTTTGTGGCTTGGGCTCATTAAATATCTTCAATGTAGGTCTCATTAAATATCTTCAATGTAGGGCTCATTAAATATCTTCAATGTAGGGCTCATTAAATATCTTCAATGTAGGTCTCATTAAATATCTTCAATGTAGGGCTCATTAAATATCTTCAATGTAGGTCTCATTAAATATCTTCAATGTAGGGCTCATTAAATATCTTCAATGTAGGTCTCATTAAATATCTTCAATGTAGGGCTCATTAAATATCTTCAATGTAGGTCTCATTAAATATCTTCAATGTAGGGCTCATTAAATATCTTCAATGTAGGGCTCATTAAATATCTTCAATGTAGGGCTCATTAAATATCTTCAATGTAGGGCTCATAAAATGTCTTTAATGTAGGGCTCATTAGGATCAGGTAGCATCAGGCTTGAATTTTCCATCAAAGCTCGAAACAAATCCAGACAAAGGTCTATTTATATACTTTATAAGCTTTTGAAGTACACTTCCAGTTTTGGCAGGAAATACTCGGTTACACGGGAGAAAAGTGATTTATTCTCGGGAATGAAACATTTGTAAAGAAAATATTCAACCCTTGTGTGTGTGTGTTGGGCCAGGCTTCCTCCCATTCTTCCCCTGCTGCTCTGTGTTCGTGCTGTCATGGCTGGAGCTCAGGACAAGGCTACAGCGCCGCTGGCATCCACCCCAGCACAGCCCACACACACACACACACACACACACACACACACACACACACACACACACACACACACACACACACACACACACACACACACACACACACACACAAAGTATTATATAGTAGGCCTGTGGTTGCCTGTACGTTTGAAGAGAACACGTACACACACACTCCATCAACAATGCCTTCTCCAGTGGTAACAGCATATACTCTGATAAACAGTCTTTACCCACACACAGAAGCAATCAGAGCTCTGGCTTTCTCCAAATAGAACACCATGGCAACAACTCACTTACCAGCACTCAACAGCCTTTGTGATGTTGCCAAAATGTTGCTCACCTATTGCGCAATCATTGCCAATCGAACCTGGTCACTCCTGCCTCTCCCGGAGACCTCATTCACCTTCTCTCCCCAGAAACTGTGAAGGGTTGTTAAGGGTCATTAAAGGTCCTTTGGTGATGTCACCGGTCCCCATGAGACAAGGTGACGATTTCCAATATTGCCACATCTGCAGGCGGTGCGGTTGCACCATCACTTAGGGCCTTGAGTTCAGGGAACATTGCTTTATCTTCCTCTGAGAGATGTTATATGCTCTTCTTGAAAATAGGCTATTTTATGATGCACTTACATATTTATTTGTGTAAGCAAATCTTGCTATTTGATAAATGCTAAATGCTTAGCATTGAGAATATGATAGAGGCCTACGACAATCTATTCACGTGTTCTCTCGCTATGTTGAACGCTATTAGCATAAATGCTATTAGCATTGGGAATTAGCAATTCATGTTTGTGTTCTTTCTCACTATTAGCATAAGTGCTATTAAGCTATTTAACAGTGAGAATCTGAAGAACAGCAATCAATTTCAGTGTTCCTCTCTCTGATGAATGCTATTAGCATTTAGCATTGAGATTCTGAAGTAGGCCTACAGCAATCCATGTTGTGTTTTCTCTCTGTGATTCATATTTTCACATTTAGTATTTGAGAGCCTATTTGCTAACTCTCTCTCTCTCTTTTCCATAAGTGATTAGGATTAGCAACCCACTCCACCTGGGGTATTCACCAGTAAGGTTGTTTTTCGGTTTGTTTGTTTTTACCTTAGAGGCACTGTTGGTTTTGTGAGTAAACAAAGGAGAGGAGAGGAGAAAGAAGAGTGGAATTGAAAGGATGAGAGTCAAACCTGCAGCCATTTTCTGCAGAACTAATATAACGTTTTCCCTCTCTCCTCTTTCTCCTCTCTCTTCTCCTTTCTCTCCTCTTTCTCCTCTCTCTTCTCCTCTCTCTCCTCTTTCTCCTCTCTCTTCTCCTTTCTCTCCTCTTTCTCCTCTCTCTTCTCCTCTCTCTCCTCTTCTCCTCTCTCTCTTCCTCTCTCTGCTCATCTCTTATTCCAAAGACAAGCGTTATGTTCTTTTAAAACCTGTCTCCATGACAACCCCCAGAAGCCCTCTCAAGCGGCCTCGCAACGCACCAAGTGGCCAAACCCTCTCTGTTCTCCGCAACCTCCGGCAATACGGCACCTGTTTGGTTGCTCCGTGTTAGTCCCTGAGTTTGTGTGGATGAGGATGGGGAGTGTTGGGGAGGGAGGGTGTACAGCGGTTTCTCCCTCCCAGTGTGGAGACTATTTTGTGGGGAGAATGAAGGTGGATGTAGGGGCATCTGGAGCTAGGCCAAGTCGGGCCTCTTCTGGTCTGTCTGCCTCTACACAATCTATCAGTTTCAATTTCAATTTAAGGGGCTTTATTGGCATGGGAAACATATGTTTACATTGACAAAGCAAGTGAAATAGAAAATAAACAAAAGTGAAATTAACATTAAAAATGAATAGTAAACATTACACTCACAAAAGTTCCAAAAGAATAAAGACATTTCAAATGTCATATTATGTTTATATACAGTGTTGTAATCATGTGCAAATAGTTAAAGTACAAAAGGGAAAATAAATAAACATAAATATGGGTTGTATTTACAATGGTGTTTGTTCTTCACTGGTTGCCCTTTTCTTGTGGTAACAGGACACAAATCTTCCTGCTGTGATGGCACACTGGTATTTCACACAATAGATATGAGAGTTCATCAAAATTGGATTTGTTTTCTAATTCTTTGTGTGTCTGTGTAATCTGAGGGAAATATGTGTCTCTAATTTGGTCATACATTTAGCAGGAGGTTAGGACGTGCAGCTCAGTTTCCACCTCATTTTGTGGGCAGTGAGCACTTAGCCTGTCTTTTCTTGAGAGCCAGGTCTACCTTCGGCGGTCTTTCTCAATAGCAAGGCTATGCTCACTGAGTCTGGGTTCTATAACTGATTCAAGTATTTTTAGCCCGCTCCTAAATGGTATGTCGAATTTCATGTTCCTTTTGATGGCATAGAAGGCCCTTCTTGCCTTGTCTCTCAGATCGTTCACAGCTTTGTGGAAGTTACCTGTGGCGTTGTTGTTTAGAAAGAGATACAGTTGAAGTCTAAAGTTTACATACGCCTTAGCCAAATACATTTAAACTACATTTTTCACAATTCCTTACATTTAATCTGAGTAAAAATTCCCTGTCTTATGTCAGTTAGGATCACCACTTTATTTTAAGAATGGGAAATGTCAGAATAATAGCAGAGAGAATTATTGATTTCAGCATTTGTTTCTTTCATCACATTCCCATTGGGTCAGAAGTTTACATGCACTCAATTAGTATTTGGTAGCATTGCCTTTAAATTGTTTAACTTGGGTCAAACGTTTTGGGTAGCCTTCCACAAGCTTCCCACAATAAGTTGGGTGAATTTTGGGCCATTCCTCCTGACAGAGCTGGTGTAACTGAGTCAGGTTTGTAGGCATCCTTGCTCGCACACGCTTTTTCAGTTCTGCCCACACATTTTCTATGGGATTGAGGTCAGGGTTTTGTGATGTCCACTCCAATACCTTGACTTTATTGTCCTTAAACCATTTTGCCACAACTTTGGAAGTATGCTTGGGGTCATTGTCCATTAGGAAGATCCATTTGCGACCAAGCTTTAACTTCCGGACTGATGTCTTGAGATGTTGCTTCAATATATCCACATAATTTCCCTGCCTTATGATGCCATCTATTTTGTGAAGTGCACCAGTCCCTCCTGCAACAAAGCACCCCCACAACATGATGCTGCCACGCCCGTGCTTCACGGTTGGGATGGTGTTCTTTGGCTTGCAAGGCGCTCCGTTTTTCCTCCAAACGTAACGATGGTCATTATGGCCAAACAATTATATTCTTGTTTCATCAGATCAGAGGACATTTCTCCAAAAAGTACGATCTTTGTCCCCATGTGCAGTTGTAAACTGTAGTCTGGCTTTTTTGTGGCAGTTTTGAAGTGTCTTCTTCCTTGCTGAGCGGCCTTTCAGGTTATGTCGATATAGGACTCATTTTGCTGTGGATATAGATACTTTTGTACCTGTTTCCTCCACCATCTTCACAAGGTCCTTTGCTGTTGTTTTGGGATTGATTTGCACTTTTTGCACCAAAGCACGTTCATCTCTAGGAGACAGAACACATCTTCTTTCTGGGAGGTATGGAGGCTGTGTGGTCCCATGGTGTTTATACTCTGCATACTATTGTTTGTACAGATGAACGTGGTACCTTCAGGAGTTAGGAAATTGCTCCCAAGGATGAACCAGACGTGTGGAGGTCTACATTTTCTTTCTGAGGTCTTGGCTGATCACTTTTGATTTTCAAATCAAAATCAAATCAAATTTTATTTGTCACATACACTTAGCAGATGTTAATGCGAGTGTATGTCAAGGTAAGAGGCACTGAGTTTGAAGGTAGGCCTTGAAATACATCCACAGGTACACCTCAAATTGACTCAAATTATGTCAATTAGCCTATCAGAAGCTTTTAAAGTCATGACATCATTTTCTGGAATTTTACAAGCTGTTTAAAGGCACAGTCAACTTAGTGTATGTAAATATCTGACCCACTGGAATTGTGATACAGTGAATTATAAGTGAAATAATCTGTCTGTATACATTGTTGAAAAAATTACTTGTGCCATGCACAAAGTAGATGTCCTAACTGACTTGCCAAAACTATAGTTTGTTTACAAGAAATGTATGGAGTGGTTGAAAAACGAGTTTTAATGACTTCAACCTAAGTGTAAGTAAACTTCCGACTTCAACTGTATATACAGTACACTGCTCAAAAAAATAAAGGGAACACTTAAATAACACAATGTAACTCCAAGTCAACCACACTTCTGTGAAATCAAACTGTCTACTTAGGAAGCAACACTGATTGACAATACATTTCACATGCTGTTGTGCAAATGGCATAGACAACAGGTGGAAATTATAGGCAATTAGCAAGACACCCCCAATAAAGGAGTGGTTCTGCAGGTGGTGACCACAGACCACTTCTCAGTTCCTATGTTTCCTGGCTGATGTTTTGGTCACTTTTGAATGCTGCCGGTGCTTTCACTCTAGTGGTAGCTAGCCACACAAGTGGCTCAGGTAGTGCAGCTCATCCAGGATGGCACATCAATGCAAGCTGTGGCAAGAAGGTTTGCTGTGTTTGTCAGTGTAGTGTCCAGAGCATGGAGGCGCTACCAGGAGACAGGCCAGTACATCAGGAGACGTGGAGGAGGCCGTAGGAGGGAAACAACCCAGCAGCAGGACCGCTACCTCCGCCTTTGTGCAAGGAGGAGCAGGAGGAGCACTGCCAGAGCCCTGCAAAATGACCTCCAGCAGGCCACAAATGTGCATGTGTCTACTCAAACGGTCAGAAACAGACTCCATGAGGGTGATATGAGGGCCCGACATCCACAGGTGGGGGTTGTGCTTACAGCCCAACACCGTGCAGGACGTTTGGCATTTGCCAGAGAACCGGGAACCATTTGCCGTTGGCCCTGGGTTCCTCTTAATGCAAGACAATGCTAGACCTCATGTGGCTGGAGTGTGTCAGCAGTTCCTGCAAGAGGAAGGCATTGATGCTATGGACTGGCCCGCCCGTTCCCCAGACCTGAATTCAATTGAGCACAACTGGGACATCATGTCTCGCTCCATCCACCAACGCCACGTTGCACCACAGACTGTCCAGGAGTTGGCGGATGCTTTAGTCCAGGTCTGGGAGGAGATCCCTCAGGAGACCATCCGCCACCTCATCAGGAGCATGCCCAGGCGTTGTAAGGAGGATCCTACAGGCATGTGGAGGCCATACACGCTACTGAGCCTCATTTTGACTTGTTTTAAGGACATTACATCAAAGTTGGATCAGCCTGTAGTGTGGTTTTCCACTTTAATTTTGAGTGTGACTCCAAATCCAGACCTCCATGGGTTGATACATTTGATTTCCATTGATCATTTTTGTGTGATTTTCTTGTCAGCACATTAAACTATGTAAAGAAAAAAGTATTTAATAAGAATATTTCATTCATTCAGATCTAGGATGTGTTATTTTAGTGTTCCCTTTATTTTTTGGAGCAGTGTATATTTTTTTTGTGTGCTTTAGGGCAACGGTGTCTAGATGGAATTTTGTTCTCTCTCTCTCTCTCTCTCTCTCTCTCTCTCTCTCTTTCTCTCTCGCTCTCTCGCTCTCTGTCTCTCTCTGTCTCTCTCTCTCTCTCTTTCTCTCTCTCTCTCTTTCTTTCTCTCCTTATCTCACTATCAATTTCAAATAAATTAAATGAGCTTTATTGTCATGACATAACAATGTATATATTGCCAATGCATACCTTGGAGATTAAATTACGGACATGTGCAGGTTGGTTGGCCTGTCAGACAATGTCCTCTCTCTCTCTCTCTCTCTCTCTCTTTCTCTCTCTCTCTCTCCCTCTCTCTCTCTCTCTTTATCTGTCTCTCTCTCTCTCTCTCCCTCTCTCTCGCTGTCTCTCTTAACCACTCTTGCTTTGTTCCTTTGATTTGATACTAGTGAGTCATACCACCTGCTCTGTTTTTCTTTATTCCCTTTTTTCTCACCCTCTCCGTCCCCACTTCCAGGAAAACTATACAATCTCCCTTCCATACAACGATGGACCATTGTCCTCTCAGACACCTGATACTGAAGAGCAGCCAACACACACACACAAATAAACACACACCGACAACTGACCCGTTCAGCAGATGACACCACAGCCCTTCATTGTCTGGTTGCCCCTGCTCTGAACCCTACTCCTGCACTCTCTCCATCCCTCTCTCTTTCTTTCCATATTTTTAATACACTCTCTCTCTCTCTCAAACGCTCTTTCTCTCTCAATCTCTATTGACTCTCTCATTAATATCTCTCTCAATGTTCTTCTCTTTACAATATCCAGTCTGCTCTCCTCTCTCAATACCCAGTCTGCTCCCTCTCTCAATACCGTGTCTGCTCCCCTCTTTCAATACCCACTCTAATCCCCTCTCTCAATAACCAGTCTGCTCACTCGCTCAATACCCACTCTGCTCGCTCTCTCAATACCCAGTCTGCTCCCCTCTCTCAATACCCAGTCTGCTCCCCTCTCTCAATACCCAGTCTGCTCCCTCTCTCAATACCCAGTCTAATCCCCTCTCTCAATCCCCACTCTAATCCCCTCTCTCAATCCCCACTCTAATCCCCTCTCTCAATACCCAGTCTAATCCCCATCTCAATACCCAGTCTAATCCCCTCTCTCAATACCCACTCTAATCCCCTCTCTCAATACCCAGTCTAATCCCCTCTCTCAATACCCACTCTAATCCCCATCTCAATACCCAGTCTAATCCCCTCTCTCAATACCCAGTCTGCTCCCTCTCTCAATACCCAGTCTGCTCCCCTCTCTCAATACCCAGTCTGCTCCCCTCTCTCAATACCCACTCTAATCCCCTCTCTCAATATCCAGTCTGCTCCCCTCTCTCAATACCCACTCTAATCCCCTCTCTCAATAACCAGTCTGCTCCCCTCTCTCAATACCCACTCTAATCCCCTCTCTCAATACCCAGTCTGCTCCCTCTCTCAATACCCACTCTAATCCCCTCTCTCAATACCCACTCTAATCCCCTCTCTCAATACCCAGTCTGCTCCCCTCTCTCAATACCCACTCTAATCCCCTCTCTCAATACCCAGTCTGCTCCCCTCTCTCAATACCCACTCTAATCCCCTCTCTCAATACCCAGTCTGCTCCCCTCTCTCAATACCCACTCTAATCCCCTCTCTCAATACCCAGTCTGCTCCCCTCTCTCAATACCCACTCTAATCCCCTCTCTCAATACCCAGTCTGCTCCTCTCTCTCAATACCCACTCTAATCCCCTCTCTCAATACCCACTCTAATCCCCTCTCTCAATACCCACAAATACCCTCTCTCAATACCCATTTATTTCCCCAACGCCCCTGTGTCTTCTCTTTCTGTCTTTGATGTTGTTGTTCTGTGAGCTGTACTGTACAATTAGTTCATTCACCCCCTACCCCCTTGGCGCCTCTGGCAGATTGAGCTGTGTGTGTCCCCATGTGTGTGTACGTGCCTGCATGCATGTGTCAGACTGACGCAGTCCAAAATGTTTTGGCACAAACTTCCGTTGTACGGTTCTTGCCTCAGCTCATTCAACCTAAAGCAGTCCAGCAGTTAGTCTTGTTCACATTTATACTCTTGATTAAATGATCTTCCTCACTATCAATTATTAGCTCATGGATAAATGTATTGATTGGAATGATAATATATTGGATCTTGAACGTTTTTCTATTCTCCATTCGTATAGCAGCAAACTGATTGATTAATGTTGTAGACTGTCATCTTTCCTTATAGGAGTTTATTGATTGCAGTGTGAATGCTTCATTTGATTTGATCGATTGATGACCGCGAGACACATTGTTCTTATTAAGACGTATTGTCTTGTACTGTCTGACCCATTGTATTGAAAGAGTTTATAGTGTAAAATCAGAAACATTGAAATGCATGTCCTCTGTGTATGACCAGCCATAATTATCAATACTAGGAAGATGACCTCCCAGAAGTTAGTAGAAACATAGAATAATGCTTTTATGTGTGGCTGTGTATGTTGATATGTGTGTGTATGTGTTCATATTTGTGCGTTGGTGTGGTCAGAACACTGTGTGTAGTATTTTTAAAGATAAAGGCTTTTCTAGTTCATAGATCAAAAGGGCTTTAGTGATGTTCTTCCTGGTTTAAACATAAACATTAAACATACATGCACACTGGCTATATTACAGTACAGGTTTTAAAGATATTTGATCAGACATTGAGTATATCTTGTATAATGGTATTAGAGAAGTGTCACTTCCTGACCTTAGTTCCTTTTTTATGTCTCTATTTTGGTTTGGTCAGGGCGTGAGTTGGGGTGGGCATTCTATGTTTTTCATTCTATGTTTTGTTCTGTGTGTTGTATTTCTATGTGTTTGGCCTGGTATGGTTCCCAATCAGAGGCAGCTGTCAATCGTTGTCTCTGATTGAGAACCGTACTTAGGTAGCCTGTTCCCACCTGTGTTTGTGGGTAGTTGTTTTCTGTTTTTGTGTTCAGAACTGTTTCAGTTTCGTTCATTCTCTTTTGTTGTTTTTCCATTCAGTGTTCAATTCATAATAAAATATGAACACGTACCACACTGCACCTTGGTCCTCATCTTCTTCAACCCACGACAGCCGTTACAAGAAGGTTGTGTAGTACAGTCTTTTGCATGCCACTGCCTTTATAGTGTAATCCCTATCCCCACTGGACACACTGGACTGCCTGCACTCTTCATGATTATATCTGACCAGGGCTTGAACCCGGGGTCAGCTTCACGGAAACATGGCACACTGGAGAGACGCTATCGGAGGCGGTGCAGCCAGCGGGTTTCTCCACGCATCGCGCCGACAGAAACAAACATCTTTCTGGTAAGAAGAGGGGCGGGGGCGTATGCCTTATGGCTAACGAGACGTGGTGTGATCACAGAAACATACAGGAACTCAAATCCTTCTGATCACCTGATTTAGAATTCCTCACAATCAAATGTCGACCGCATTATCTACCAAGAGAATTCTCTTCAATTATAATCACAGCCGTATATATTCCCCCCCAAGCAGACACATCGATGGCTCTGAACAAACTTTATTTGACTCTGTGCAAACTGGAATCCATTTATCCGGAGGCTGCATTCATTGTAGCTGGGGATTTTAACAAGGCTAATCTGAAAACAAGACTCCCTAAATTGTATCAACATATCGATTGCGCAACCAGGGCTGGAATAAGCTTGGATCATTGTTATTCTAACTTCCGCGACGCATATAAGGCCCTGCCCCGACCTCCTTTCGGAAAAGCTGAACACAACTCTATTTTGCTGATCCCTGCCTACAGACAGAAACTAAAACAAGAAGCTCCTACGCTGAGGTCTGTCCAACGCTGGTCCGACCAAGCTGATTCCACACTCCAAGACTGCTTCCATCACGTGGACTGGGATACGTTTCGTATTGCGTCAGATAACAACATTGACGAATACGCTGATTCGGTGTGCGAGTTCATTAGAACGTGCGTTGAAGATGTCGTTCCCATAGCAATGATTAAAACATTCCCTAACCAGAAACCGTGGATTGATGGCAGCATTCGCGTGAAACTGAAAGCGCGAACCACTGCTTTTAATCAGGGCAAGGTGACTGGTAACATGACCGAATACAAACAGTGCAGCTATTCCCTCCGCAAGGCTATCAAACAAGCTAAGCGTCAGTACAGAGACAAAGTAGAATCTCAATTCAACGGCTCAGACACAAGAGGTATGTGGCAGGGTTTACAGTCAATCACAGACTACAAGAAGAAAACCAGCCCTGTCACGGACCAGGATGTCTTGCGCCCAGGGAGACTAAATAACTTTTTTGCCCGCTTTGAGGATAATACAGTGCCACTGACACGGCCTGCAACGAAAACATGCGGACTCTCCTTCACTGCAGCCGAGGTGAGTAAAACATTTAAACGTGTTAACCCTCGCAAGGCTGCAGGCCCAGACGGCATCCCCAGCCGCGCCCTCAGAGCATGCGCAGACCAGCTGGCCGGTGTGTTTACGGACATATTCAATAAATCCCTATACCAGTCTGCTGTTCCCACATGCTTCAAGAGGGCCACCATTGTTCCTGTTCCCAAGAAAGCTAAGGTAACTGAGCTAAACGACTCACTTCCGTCATCATGAAGTGCTTTGAGAGACTAGTCAAGGACCATATCACCTCTACCCTACCTGACACCCTAGACCCACTCCAATTTGCTTACCGCCCAAATAGGTCCACAGACGATGCAATCTCAACCACACTGCACACTGCCCTAACCCATCTGGACAAGAGGAATACCTATGTGAGAATGCTGTTCATCAACTACAGCTCGGCATTCAACACCATAGTACCCTCCAAGCTCGTCATCAAGCTCGAGACCCTGGGTCTCGACCCCCGCCCTGTGCAACTGGGTACTGGACTTCCTGACGGGCCGCCCCCAGGTGGTGAGGTTAGGCAACAACATCTCCACCCCGCTGATCCTCAACACTGGGGCCCCACAAGGTTGCGTTCTGAGCCCTCTCCTGTACTCCCTGTTCACCCACGACTGCGTGGCCACGCACGCCTCCAACTCAATCATCAAGTTTGCGGACGACACAACAGTGGTAGGCTTGATTACCATCAACGACGAGACGGCCTACAGGGAGGAGGTGAGGGCCCTCGGAGTGTGGTGTCAGGAAAATAACCTCACACTCAACGTCAACAAAACTAAGGAGATGATTGTGGACTTCAGGAAACAGCAGAGGGAACACTCCCCTATCCACATCGATGGAACAGTAGTGGAGAGGGTAGGAAGTTTTAAGTTCCTCGGCATACACATCACAGACAAACTGAATTGGTCCACTCACACAGACAGCATCGTGAAGAAGGCGCAGCAGCGCCTCTTCAACCTCAGGAGGCTGAAGAAATTCGGCTTGTCACCAAAAGCACTCACAAACTTCTACAGATGCACAATCGAGAGCATCCTGGCGGGCTGTATCACCGCCTGGTACTGCAACTGCTCCGCCCACAACCGTAAGGCTCTCCAGAGGGTAGTGAGGTCTGCACAACGCATCACCGGGGGCAAACTACCTGCCCTCCAGGACACCTACACCACCCGATGTTACAGGAAGGCCATAAAGATCATCAAGGACAACAACCACCCGAGCCACTGCCTGTTCACCCCGCTATCATCCAGAAGGCGAGGTCAGTACAGGTGCATCAAAGCTGGGACCGAGAGACTGAAAAACAGCTTCTATCTCAAGGCCATCACTAACATTGAGTGGCTGCTGCCAACACACTGACTCAACTCCAGCCACTTTAATAATGGGAATTGATGGGAAATTATGTAAAATATATCACTAGCCACTTTAAACAATGCTACCTAATATAATGTTTACATACCCTACATTATTCATCTCATATGTATACGTATATACTGTACTCTATATCATCTACTGCATCCTTATGTAATACAGTATCACTAGCCACTTTAACTATGCCACTTTGTTTACATACTCATCTCATATGTATATACTGTACTCGATACCATATCTTGCCTATGCTGCTCTGTACCATCACTCATCCATATATCTTTATGTACATATTCTTTATCCCCTTACACTGTGTATAAGACAGTAGTTTTGGAATTGTTAGTTAGATTACTTGTTGGTTATTACTGCATTGTCAGAACTAGAAGCACAAGCATTTCGCTACACTCGCATTAACATCTGCTAACCATGTGTATGTGACAAATACAATTTTATTTGATTTGATCTGCACCATTCAGGACTGTGTTGGCCCACTGAGGTTGTAGTTGTTTTAACATGTTCTCATAGGCTTTGTGTGAAGCTGTGTTGTGATGACACATTTTTTAATACATATATTTTCAATTGAACCTTTATTTAACTAGGCAAGTCAGTTAAGTACAAATTCTTATTTACAACGACGGCCTACCCCGGCAAAACCCAGACGACGCTGGGCGAATTGTGCGCCGCCCTATTGGACTCCCAATCATGGCTGGATGTGATACAGCCTGGATTCAAACCAGGGACTGTGGTGCCTTTGACCGCTGTGCCACTTGGGAGCAACTATGACCAGGGGGGGGGGGGGGGGGGGGGGGGGGGGACAAAGGCAGACAGGCAGCTATGTGGACACCTCAGCCCTCTGAAGGTACCCAAAGGACACACAGTATGTTCATCCGCTCAGTGCGCAGAACAAAGTGGGGTAGTGTGTCACACTGATGCAGGAGATAGGTGTAAAGTACTTATTATGCAATAGGGGGGCTAGTGTGTGTGTGTTTGAGCAGAATTCACCGGAGCAGTTCAACATGAAATAGGCCTAGTGTTTTTCACCTCTCGTGTTTCTTTATGGTGGGTGATCCCTGGAGGAAGAGAGGGCGGCTATTCAGAAGATATTCAGTCATATGAACAGGCTCACAGACACATTGTTCTTCTTGTTGACGTTTTCTCATGTTTTTGTTCTACCTTGTTATTAAACATTCAGTGGTGGAAAAAGTACTCGTTTGTCATACTTGAGTAAAATTAAAGATACCTTAATAGAAAATGACTCAAGTAAAAGTGAAAGTCACCCAGTAAAATACTACTTGAGTAAAAGTCTAAAAGTATTTGGTTTTAAATATATCTAAGTGTCAAAGTTAAATGTAATTGCAAAAATATACTTATCAAAAATAAATGTATAAATCATTTTAAATTCCTTATATTAAGCAAACCAGACGGCACCACTTTCTTGTTGTTTCTATTTATAGCCAGGGACACACTCCAACACTCAGGCATCATTTACAAATGAAGTATGTGTGTTTTAGCGAGTCTGCCAGATCAGAGGCAGTAAGGATGACCAGGGATGTTCTCTTGAGAAGTGCAGAGATTGGACTATTTTCATGTCCTGCTAAGCATTCAAAATGTAACAAGTACTTTTGGGTGTCAGGGAAAATGTATGGAGTAAAAAGTACATGATTCTAATGAGGAATATAGTGAAATAAAAGTAAACGTTGTCTAAAATATAAATAGTAAAGTAAAGCACAGATACCCCCAAAAACGACTTAAGTACTTTAAAGTATTTTTACTTAAGTACTTTACACCACTGGAAACATTGGAAGCCAATGGCTACCTATGTAGAGGATTGTTTCCCCGTGTGTTTGTCTTGAGCTGTTAGCTGATGGCTAGTTGTCTGGAGATGGATGTGTAGAGAAATGTGTGTGTGTCATGACATCAGGCACAGCCAGAGGACAGTGGCCTTGACAGTCAAATATTTACTCTCCACACACACACACCGATTGTCACATGTCACTGAGTCCCTAATTCCCCCATTCCCTCCCAGGGCAATGTGCATGCCTTGCTTCTTCTCTCTAGCCCAATTACAGCACACTCCTCCAGACAGTAGCATGTGCTATTAGCATAGTTATGATGAGCATTGTGTTGATCTGTGTGTTGTTCTCCCTTAGCCCTGAGGAGAGCTGACCCACTTCCAGTGAGTAGTGCTCAATCTGTTAGCGTGCTAGAGTATTAGCGTGAGGAGGGAGAACGATGGAGGAGACAGCGGACATTTTGTCCTCATCAGGGTCTGTTTCCTCTGGGTGAATGATATTCTCAGTCTCACCGTCTGTCTTCCAAGCCTTGTGATCTGGTTTGTCGGATTGTCTGTCTTGTGTATGTGTGGGGGGGAGGGTATGTGTGTATGTAAATATGTGTTTGTGTGTGTGTACGTGTGAGTGTGTGTGTGAATACACGTGTGTGTGTGTGAATACACGTGTGTGTGTGTGTGTGTGTGTGTGTGTGTGTGTGTGTGTGTATTCGGTGCCATCTCCCAACCATAATAAGTTGCTGCTTCAGTGGTCTGTGGAGGTGAGGAAAACTTCTTGTCTGTCTACTGAGGAAATAAAGGCCTGGTCTCCCAGACAACTTCTCCTGCCTGGAACAGGAGTAGAACGTTACCTGGGACAGGACAATAGAATGTTACCTGGAACAGGACAATAGAATATTACCTGGAACAGGACAATAGAACGTTATCTGGAACAGGACAATAGAATGTTACCTGGAACACGACAATATAATGTTACCTGGAACAGGACAACAGAATGTTACCTGGAACACGAGTAGAACATTACCTGGAACAGGATAATAGAATGTTACCTGGAACACGACAATATAATGTTACCTGGAACAGGACAATAGAATGTTACCTGGAACACGACAATAGAATGTTACCTGGAACACGAAAATAGAATGTTACCTGGAACAGGACAATATAATGTTACCTGTAACAGGAGTATAACGTTATCTGAGACAGGACAATAGAATCTTACCTGGAACAGGACACTAAAATGTTACATGGAACAGGACAATAGAACGTTATCTGGAACAGAACAATAGAATGTTACCTGGAACAGGAGTATAACGTTATCTGAGACAGGACAATAGAATCTTACCTGGAACAGGACAATAGAATGTTACCTGGAACAGGGCAATAGAATGTTACCTGGGACAGGACAATAGAATCTTACCTGGAACAGGACAATAGAACGTTACCTGGAACAGGACAATAGAACGTTACCTGGAACAGGAGTATAACGTTATCTGAGACAGGACAATATAATCTTACCTGGAACAGGACAATAGAATGTTACCTGGAACAGGGCAATAGAATGTTACCTGGGACAGGACAATAGAATCTTACCTGGAACAGGACAATAGAACGTTACCTGGAACAGGACAATAGAACGTTACCTGGAACAGAACAATATAACATTACCTGGAACAGGACAATAGAACATTACCTGGAACAGGACAATAGAACGTTACCTGGAACAGAACAATAGAACATTACCTGGAACAGGACAATAGAACGTTACATGGAACAGGACAGTAGAATGTTAAACAGAAGTTGTTGTAATATGGAATTTGGAAAGCATTAACATTGTGATCAGGTCATTGTGTCTTGTATGCTACATACCGGGTTTGAGAAGTTAGCGAGGTCAATTTGAGGTCAACTCTGAGTTCAACCTGGGATAACAGGTACCGCGAAAGTGGCTCACCTTTTAGCCAGGTACATTTCTATGGCAACAAATCCTTCAGAACTAACCTGCTCCTGGGCAGGCTAACTCAGAGCTAACTCCATTTATCCTGAATGAAGTGTCTGAGCTGCGAGTTAAGGGCCAATGAAATCAGATTCCCTCCCTCTTGCAAAGAATGTGTCATCATCCCCTTAATTTGAGGAAGACGACCGATTAAATAATTTATTAATCAAATGTTTTTTAGTCAAAAAAATGTGTCATACTGAAATAGTACCTATCACATTACATATTTAGTAATGACAGGATGCATCTGAACGTTTTCTGTGACATAATACAATTATTATTATGGGTAAAAACGTCATTAATGATACATAATAAAAGAAAGACGGCACTAATTTCAGAAAAACCTGGGTACATCTAGCAACATATGTAGTAAACCCCTTTGTTGTGTGTGTGTTTATGTGTACATTCCTGTTTACATGGTGCTATGGAGAAACTACATGTCACTTGGTTTAATGTTGTGAGGTTTGGTGTATTGTGTCAGGCATGTGTGTATGTGTGTTTTGTTTGAGTGTGTGTCATTTGGTCTAATGGAGTGTGTTGTATTGTGTCAAGTCCAAGCGTGTGAGAGTGTGTTACTGGTTTATTATATCTTTATTGTATCTGACGTGTTGGGCCCATATGGCCAGTGGGCAGACTGGTCCAGGACAAAAGATGGAGGATCGTTTGGCAGAGCACGGACCGTTACCTCCGCTGGCTCTCGTTCCTCTCGCTCCCCTATGAGATGAGGTGATACACACACACACACACACACACACACAACTCTCACCTTCTGTATTCCTCCCTCTCGCTCTCTCTCTCTCCGTATCCCTCTCTCTGTCTCCCTCTCTCCGTCTCTCTCCGTCTCTCTCCGTCTCTCTCTGTCTCTCTCTCTCTCTCCCGCTCTGTCCTACACACACACTTACGGTTGAGGTGTTATCAGGTCACTGTGTGAGGTAATGAAGCATTCTGCTGTGTCCTGCCAGGGCATTGGAGTGTGTGCCAGGCAGTGTATGTCCTGAGAGTGGGCATATGTCTCTGAGATGGGCACTGCCCAGCCTGGCTCAGGTTACTGTCCTGCCCAGGACTTCCTGTGCAGCAGATGTCACACCAGCATGGGAAGAGGAAGAGGCACACACACACACATGCACGCACGCATGCACGCACACACACACACACACACACACACACACACACACACACACACACACACACACACACACACACACACACACACAACGTAGATGGATTTCATGGTGTGTGTGTGTACATATGTGTACATGTGTGTGAAAGAGAGATGGCCACACATACAGCCTTCCTCTCTCCAGTTCATTCTCCTCTGGTCACGGTAAAAGGATGGCTGGTCCCATTATGTGTAGATACACGGGGGAAACTGGGGGAATCTCTACATAAATCTAGTCCCCCTCCATCTTACCCTTGGGGGAGGAATGAAGACATGTCCACAGTTAAAACCCACAGGAACAGGCTACCACATAGGTTAGGTCTACACGGCAAAACATGGGCTTTTGGAACATATAGTGCACATTGTGAAGATGTCTACAGACGAAGGGGTTGTCTTCGATCACAGGATGTTGGTGGCACCTTAATTGGGGAGGACATGCTCGATTTAATGTCTAGAGTGTGGAATGGTATCAAATACATCAAACACATGGTTCCCATGTGTTTGGTGACATTCCATCCACTCCGTTTCAGCCATTATTATGAGCCGTTCAGCAGTACTACGATTTGTTACTCTTTTCATCACATTTCATCAACTGCAGCCAATGTGAAGATCGAGTTATGAATTTTATTTTCTAAACATTATATGGTTTGGCATTTGAATTCTATTTGAAAGGAGTTTGTAATCCGTCAGCTGGTTTTGTTTTGAACAAAGAGCAGACTGCACATGTAGGCTACAGCCATCCCACTGGTTCTTTGTTTGCTGAGCTCCTGTCAGACAGATTGTCAAAACTGACCTCATTTCCTGTTAACATCCACAGTCACAGTACATGATTGAATTCAGACTGTCTGTGTTTCATCAGTGCTGAGTCGGAATTTGGTCTGAATTCGATAGTTTCACATTCTATGTTCTGCTCGTGTTCTGCTTTAGTTTTTTCAGTCTTAACTGCAATCCCTGCTTTCACATACGTGCTGACTTTTCCTGTTCAGGTAGTGCCTACATGTTCAAACATTGTGCTATATGGGAGTGTTGGCAGAGTGCTATGGTACAGAGAGGAGGAGATGACATGTACATGTACTTGTATATGATTACTATTATGTAAAATATGAACCGTCAGTATTCTCTCACCCGCCTTCCTCCCACATGGCAGTCCAACTCTACTGTGCTGTACACACACACGCACACGCACACACATGCAGGACTGAAACCTAGAGCCAAGCATACATCATGAATTTAGAGCGATGCAGTTTCTCCAGGTGGAACAGAGGAGCCACTTCAGACGCTGAGACCTTGAGTCTTTAATGACTGATGTGTGGGATGGAGCGTTGGGATGGCAAGACGATCTTAGCTTGCTCTGTGTGTGTTTTTACATGTGAGTACGTGTGTATGTGCACAAGCAAGCTTTTGTGTGTGTATGCGCCTACCATCAGAAACCCATCAAACTAACAGTTCTTCTGTATCCATGTGCCTGTGTCTTCTCTACACACCACAGGAGGCTGGTGGCACCTTCATTGGGGAGGACGGGCTCGTGGTAATGGTTAGAGCGGAATGAATGGAAATGGTGTCAAATACATAGTTTCTATGTGTTTCATGCCATTCCATTCGCTCCGTTCCAGCCATTATTATGAGCCGTCCTCCGCTAAGCAGCCTCCACTGTTCCACACGTACACCTGACAGAGTCTACTATCACCCCGAGCTCCACGGTTGATTTAAACACTTTCCCTTTCATTATTCAGTGCCACTGTAATTACTCTGTTTGAGTCTCGGTGAGCTGGTGTGGCTGCGGCCACAGCTGTTAACGTGAATAACAGGACTGTGGACTGACACTTAGCATCAAGGTCCAAGTCATACTGCTCTGTTTCTGCAGTGCGTCTATCTATAGGGTCCCTTTCTCTCCCGGCCCCCTCCTGTAATGTTCCCCCCCTTACGTTACAGCCCTAGTTCGACCATCGCACGCTCGTTGATTAGACGCGATGAGGACATGCAGGTTGAAATATCAAAACAAACTGAACCAATTCTATTAATTTGGGGACAGGTTGAAAAGTTAACATTTATGGCAATTTAGCTAGCTAGCTTGCTGTTGATAGCTAATTTGTCCTGGGATATAAACATTGGGTTGGTATTTGACCTGAAATCCACAAGGTCCTCCACTCAATTAAAGTCCTCCAGTCAACAATTAATGAGTGCTAGGCCCCTTTTTTTTTCTCAATTTCTGCCTGAATGACATGCCCAAAGTAAACTGCCTGTTGCTCAGGCCCTGAAGCCAGGATATGCATATAATTGGTACCATTGGAAATAAAACACTTTGAAGTTTGTAGAAATGTTAAATTAATAATATAACACAATCGATATGGTAGGAGAAAATCCAAATAAAAACCAACCAGAATCTTTTTTTTGAGAGCCCATGCTCTTACAATGGAAAGTATAGGGGCATACTGAACTCTAGCTCCCAGGATGCAATTCCTATGGCTTCCACAGGGTGTCAGCAGTCTATGTTCAAGGTTTCAGGCTTGTAATTTCCAAAACGAATAAGAAATATCAGTTTTAGTACAGGGACACAGTCTTTTGTGTATGCGCGTGCGATGAAGACGCACATGCTAAAATCGGTTTCTTATTGAACATACTTCTTTCCGTAAGAAATATTAGAGTTTGATTACATTTTAGGGTATCTGAGGAGCACACTGATTTTTGGATTAATTTCTCTCCATGTTGAAGGAGTGGATTACTCAAATCGATGGCGCCAACTAAACAGACTTTTTGGGATATAAATAAGGATTTTATCTAACAAAACGACAATACAAGTTATAGCTGGGACCCTTTGGATGACAAATCAGAGGAAGATCTTCAAAAAGTAAGTAAATATTGAATCGCTATTTGGGAATTTATGAAACCTGTGCCGATGGAAAAATATTTTGATGTGGGGTGAATTGCGCGCCATCCAGTTTCACCTTAGTGCTGCTTTTGATACCATCGATCACCACATTCTTTTGGAGAGATTGGAAACCCAAATTGGTCTACACGGATAAGTTCTGGCCTGGTTTAGATCTTATCTGTCGGAAAGATATCAGTTTGTCTCTGTGAATGGTTTGTCCTCTGACAAATCAACTGTGAATTTCAGTGTTCCGTTATAGGATCACTATTGTTTTCACTATATATTTTACCTCTTGAGAATGCCATTCGAAAACATAATGTTAACTTTCACTGCTATGCGGATGACACACAGCTGTACATTTCAATGAAAAATGGTGAAGCCGCAAAATTGCCCTCGCTGGAAGCCTGTGTTTCATACATAAGGAAGTGGATGGCTGCAAACTTTCTACTTTTAAACTTCCTTAGATATCGTGCACCAGCTATTGTTTACAAATATCTCTTGTCTTACCAAAGGCTCTGTTCTGTCCTGCCGATAGAGTGTATAACCGACCAGTTGTATGCTCTTAACGTCGTCGTTCAGTCACAACTCGGTGAAACATAAGATATTACAGTTTGTAATGTCCCGTTGGTAGGATATACGTGCTTTCAGTTCGTCCCATTTATTTTCCAGCAATTGAATGTTAGCTAGCAGAACGGAAGGCAAAGGCAGATTAGCCACTCTTTGCCTCACCCTCACAAGGCATATTTGATCACTTTCTGTGAAATGTTTCCTTTGTCCAGCGAATCACAGGGATCTGGACCTGGTCAGGTGTCTGTAGTATATCCCTCGCGTCCAACTCATTGAAGAAGAACTACTCCAATTTGAGGTGAGTAATCCCAGTTCTGATGTCCAGAAGCTCTTTTCGGTCATAAGAGACGGTAGCAGCAACATTATGTTCAAAACAAGTTACGAACAACTCGAAAAAACAAACAAAATCGTATTGTTGGTTAAGAGCCCATAAGACAGTAGCCCTACCCTCCGGCGCCATCTTGAGTTTGAGGGTATATGCTCCTAAAAACCAAGGAGGTGATGGGAGAGAAAGGACTTGCAGCGCGAGCAGTGGTAGTGCAATGATTGAATAACATGCATGTGTAAATATATTTTGCAACGCTTGCACATGCGATGCGTGCGGTGTGGTCAGTATGTTAGCCAGGGGACCGCGTTACGTAAGCACATCAGAGAGAGAGAGAGAGAAAATGTGAAAACAAATCAAATGTTGGTAAACTCCCTTATCTATTAAGTGAAATACCATAGTGTGCCATCACAGCCGAAAGATTTGCAACCTGTTGCCACAAGAAAAGGGCGACCTGCTAAGAAGAACGAAGAACACCATTGTAAATACAACCCATATTTATGTTTATTTATTTTCCCTTTTGTACTTGAACTATTTGCCCACTGTTACATAGCCATGATATTTTCTGTAGTGTAATGTTTACTGTTAATTTCTGATTGTTTATTTAACTTTTGTTTATTATCTACAGTAATTCACGTGCTATGGCAATGTGAACATATGTTACCCCTGCCAATGAAGCCCTTTGAATTGAACTGAAAGAGAGAGAGAAATCCTCCACACGTCTACTGTCATTGAAAACCGTATTCTAAAGTCCAGTGTTATGAGGTCCAATGAGGAATGCCCAGATGTACAGTATGTGGTTTTGTTGATTTGGTAAACCGTGGAAATATTAAAGCATAATATTGTTGGTTGTATTTTAGCTTTATCATTAATCCTCCTGACTGATATTATCTTGTGATCATGGCAGCCATTTTGTTGGTCTGTTCAGTGTTATGCTTCATTCTGATAATTGGTTTAATTACTGTCTGCTACACACATACGAACACACGCACGCACGCACATGCACTCCTAAATGTACACCTGCGTGTTCACCAGTGCATGCACACATGCACACTCCCTCTCTCTCTTTCACACACACACACACACACACACACACACACACACACACACACACACACACACACACACACACACACACACACACACACACACACACACACACACACACACACACACACACACATACACACACACACACACACACACGCACACACACACACACACCGCTTCAGGAATCAGACAGCCGTACACTTACCCTGTATTGCATGAGATTGCTGTCAAAGCTGCTCTCTCAAACACCCCACAGCAACATATAGGTATTTTTCCATCTTTATCTTCAATGAGTCACAGTGTACTAGAAAAATGTCTTCAACACAGTGATGGAATATGTGAATACTGCAAGTGGCAATACTCCTAGTCTTCAGAGATGTTTGGCTGTATCTTGGACTTTTCTCTATAATATCCTGTGTCAGTCAGGTTGATGTTACATTGATGTCTGTACAGAGGGTGGCATATACTGTATAATGTATAGAGTGTGATTTTGGATATGGACTCTGCTCTGCTGTGATTAACCCTCTGCTTTTCTCTAACCCTGAAGCGGAGACCAGTGAGAGAGGCTGTGGTAGTTAATGTGTATTATTCATGCTTATGGACCAGACTGGCCCTGAGCACTGTCTGCATGTCTGGCTGCAGAGCACCACTGACAGCTACTGGCTCACTGCACATTAGATTACATGTGTCTGTCTGTCTGTCTGTCTGTCTGTCTGTCTGTCTGTCTGTCTGTCTGTCTGTCTGTTACTCACACACTCACTCACTCTGTTCTCTCTCTGCTCTCTCACATACACACACTCTCACCAACCAAGATCTAATGGCATCATCTACCTCTTTCTCTCTCTCCTTCGCTCTGATGGACTTTTGCAGTACCTCTCCCCCTCCCCCAAAGGTTGATCTCTCTGTGAGAATTGATGATGGAGTGGTTTGAGGGTTATTTTATCTTCCCCACACACTGACAGGCTGACAAGGGGGGGAAAAATGCCAGGATGTCTCAATATTCCTTTAGCATGGGGACTTGCACATGAAAAGAGGCTGACATTCAATAATCCTCCTCCTCTGAAAGACACCTATGCAGTCGACACAGAGGGAGAGGAGGGATGGAAGGATGGAGGGATGGAGGCAACAGGGGTAGAGGAGGGATGGAGGCAGCACGGGGAGAGGATGATGGAAGGAGGGAGGGATGGAGGCAGCAGGGGGAGAGGATGACGGAAGGAGGGAGGGATGGAGGCAGCAGGCGGAGAGGAGGATGGAAGGAGGGAGGGGTGGAGGGATGGAGGCAGCAGGTGGGATAGTGGATGGAGGGAGGGAGGGATGGAGGCAGCACGGGGAGAGGAGGATGTAAGGAGGGAGGGATGGATGGAGGCAGCAGGGGGAGAGGAGGATGGAAGGATGGAGGGATGGAGGCAGCAGGGGGAGAGGAGGATGGAAGGAGGGAGGGATGGAGGCAGCAGGGGGAGAGGAGGATGGAAGGAGGGAGGGATGGAGGGATGGAGGCAGCAGGTGGGATAGTGGATGGAAGGAGGGAGGGGTGGAGGCAGCACGGGGAGAGGATGATGGAAGGAGGGAGGGATGGAGGGATGGATGGAGGCAGCAGGTGGGATAGTGGATGGAAGGAGGGAGGGATGGAGGCAGCACGGGCAGAGGAGGATGGAAGGAGGGAGGGATGGATGGAGGCAGCAGGTGGGATAGTGGATGGAAGGAGGGAGGGATGGAGGCAGCACGGGGAGAGGATGATGGAAGGAGGGAGGGATGGAGGGATGGAGGCAGCAGGTGGGATAGTGGATGAAAGGAGGGAGGGATGGAGGCAGCACGGGGAGAGGAGGATGGAAGGAGGGAAGGATGGAGGCAGCAGGGGGAGAGGAGGATGGAAGGAGGGAGGGATGGAGGCAGCAGGGGGAGAGGATGACGGAAGGAGGGAGGGATGGAGGCAGCAGGCGGAGAGGAGGATGGAAGGAGGGAGGGGTGGAGGGATGGAGGCAGCAGGTGGGATAGTGGATGGAAGGAGGGAGGGATGGAGGCAGCACGGGGAGAGGAGGATGTAAGGAGGGAGGGATGGATGGAGGCAGCAGGGGGAGAGGAGGATGGAAGGATGGAGGGATGGAGGCAGCAGGGGGAGAGGAGGATGGAAGGAGGGAGGGATGGAGGCAGCAGGGGGAGAGGAGGATGGAAGGAGGGAGGGATGGAGGGATGGAGGGATGGAGGCAGCAGGTGGGATAGTGGATGGAAGGAGGGAGGGGTGGAGGCAGCACGGGGAGAGGATGATGGAAGGAGGGAGGGATGGAGGGATGGATGGAGGCAGCAGGTGGGATAGTGGATGGAAGGAGGGAGGGATGGAGGCAGCACGGGCAGATGAGGATGGAAGGAGGGAGGGATGGATGGAGGCAGCAGGTGGGATAGTGGATGGAAGGAGGGAGGGATGGAGGCAGCACGGGGAGAGGATGATGGAAGGAGGGAGGGATGGAGGGATGGAGGCAGCAGGTGGGATAGTGGATGAAAGGAGGGAGGGATGGAGGCAGCACGGGGAGAGGAGGATGGAAGGAGGGAGGGATGGAGGCAGCAGGGGGAGAGGAGGATGGAAGGAGGGAGGGATGGAGGCAGCAGGGGGAGGGTGGATGGTTCATTGTGTAATTGGTTATGTAAAATCCCCCCAGTCATGTGTCTAAAAGGGGAGGCCAGACAGTGGGTAGTCTAGGGGAGAAGAAGAAACCACTCTATGGAGAACTCTCCTCTCTTCTCTCTCTCACGCTCTCTCTGTCTCTCACTCTCTCTGTCTCTCGCTCTGTCTCTCGCTCTCTCTCTCACTCTCACTCTCTCTCTCACCCTCTCCCTCTCTCTCTCACCCTCTCTCTCGCTCTCTCTGTTTCTCTCGCTTGATTTAGCGTCCCTCTCCAAACCTAGTGGCTTTCCATAAGTGCTTCTTTACTTATGCAGTGGTGTGTGTGTGTGTGTGTGTGTGTGTGTGTGTGTGTGTGTGTGTGTGTGTGTGTGTGTGTGTGTGTATGGTAGTGTGTGTATGGTAGTGTGTGTGTGTGTGTGTGTGTGTATGGTAGTGTGTGTGTGGTAGTGTGTGTGTGTGGTAGTGTGTGTATGGTAGTGTGTGTATGGTAGTGTGTGTATGGTAGTGTGTGTATGTGTGTGTATGGTAGTGTGTGTATGGTGGTGTGTGTATGGTAGTGTGTGTATGGTAGTGTGTGTATGGTAGTGTGTGTATGGTAGTGTGTGTATGTGTGTGTATGGTAGTGTGTGTATGGTAGTGTGTGTATGGTAGTGTGTGTATGTGTGTGTATGGTAGTGTGTGTATGGTAGTGTGTGTATGGTAGTGTGTGTATGGTAGTGTGTGTATGTGTGTGTATGGTAGTGTGTGTATGGTAGTGTGTGTATGTGTGTGTATGTGTGTGTATGGTAGTGTGTATGGTAGTGTGTGTATGGTAGTGTGTGTGTGGTAGTGTGTGTATGGTAGTGTGTGTATGGTAGTGTGTGTATGGTAGTGTGTGTATGTGTGTGTATGGTAGTGTGTGTATGGTAGTGTGTGTATGTGTGTGTATGGTAGTGTGTGTATGGTAGTGTGTGTATGGTAGTGTGTGTATGGTAGTGTGTGTATGGTAGTGTGTGTATGTGTGTGTATGGTAGTGTGTGTATGGTAGTGTGTGTATGTGTGTGTATGGTAGTGTGTGTATGGTAGTGTGTGTATGTGTGTGTATGGTAGTGTGTGTATGGTAGTGTGTGTATGGTAGTGTGTGTATGGTAGTGTGTGTATGGTAGTGTGTGTATGTGTGTGTATGGTAGTGTGTGTATGGTAGTGTGTGTATGGTAGTGTGTGTATGGTAGTGTGTGTATGTGTGTGTGTGTGTATTATATGTCATGTGTCTTTGTGTCTATAGTTCTTTGTCTAAATCTGTTAATCCTGTATCTGTTTATCTGTCCCCACTGCCTGTCTGAGTTCCTGACTCCACACACGTCTAATCTCATATCCTTCTGCTCAGCACACTTTAAAAGGTGTGTCTGTGTAGATTTCAGAATACACCTATTTAATAAACACCAAATAGTTTCAAGCTTCAATTTAGCTACAGTATCAACCAAATGTATTTATAAAGCCCTGTTTACATCAGCCGATGTCACAAATTGCTAAACAAAACCATAAACATGGTGGGTAGGAAAAACTCCCTAGAAAGGCCAGAACCTAGGAAGAAACCTAGAGAGGAACCAGGCCTCTTCTGGCCGAGTGTTCTGAGGTTGAGACAGCAGGTGCGGTAGAGAGAGAGTCGAAAACAGCAGGTCCGACAAGGTAGCACGTCCAGTGTACAGGTAAGGGTTCCATAGCCGCAGGCAGAACAGTTGAAACTGGAGCAGCAGCACGGCCAGGTGGACTGGGGACAGCCAGGGGTCATCAGGCCAGGTAGTCCTGAGGCTACCTGGTCTGATCCTAGTGCTCAGGTCTTCCGGGCGGGGTGGGAGAGAGGGAGAGAGAGAGAATTAGAGGGAGCATACTTACATTCACACAGGACACCAGATAAGACAGTATAATTACACTAGATATAACAGACTGACCCTAGCCCCCCGCCACATGGACTATTAGATACTGGAGACTGAGACAGGGGTGGGTCGGGGGACACTGTGGCCCCGTCCGATAATACCCCGGACAGGGCTAACCAGGCAGGATATAACCGCACCCACTTTGCCAATGCACAGCCCCCAACCCACTAAAGGGATGTCAACAGACCACCAACTTATTGTCCTGAGACAAGGCTGAGTATAGCCCACAAAGATCTCCTCCACCGCACAAGCCCGAGGGGGCGCACCCCTCCTAGGGACGGCATGGAAGAGCACTAGTAAGCCAGTAACCAGGAGAAAGAATCAATGGCCCACCAGTGGTTCTTAACCAACCTTGTTAGAAACCCTTCCAGAGCCCGTCATCACCTTTCTGGACCCCGTTATCACCCTTCTGGAGCCCGTCATCACCCTTCTGGACCCCGTTATCACCCTTCTGGACCCCGTTGTCACCCTTCTGGACCCCGTTGTCACCCTTCTGGACCCCGTCATCACCCTTCTGGAGCCCTTCATCACCCTTCTGGAGCCCTTCATCACCCTTCTGGACTCCGTCATCACCCTTCTGGACCCCGTTATCACCCTTCTGGATCCCGTCATCACCCTTCTGGACCCCATTGTCACCCTTCTGCAGCCCTTCATCACCCTTCTGGAGCCCATTATCACCCTTCTGGACCCCGTCATCACCCTTCTGGACCCCGTCATCACACTTCTGGACACCGTTATCACCCTTCTGGAGCCCTTCATCACCCTACTGGAGCCCTTCATCACCCTACTGGAACCCGTCATCACCCTACTGGAGCCCTTCATCACCCTACTGGAACCCGTCAACACCCTTCTCTATGCTTTATGCTTCAACTCCCTCTAAAGGGTTAAATGGGTCCCTCCACAATACCAGCCAATAGACAAAAAGAGCTTATTCTATTCAAGCTCCTTCAAGTTCTCCTGAAACAACATAACAGAGATAGAACTAGGAGGACAGGTCCCCTTCTCTCAATTTTTCTGTCTTTCTGACTTTCTCTCTTTCTCTAGTTCTCTATTTATTTATGTTTGCCGCTCTCTCTCCCTCTCTCTCTCTCTCTCTCTCTCTCTCTCTCTCTCTCTCTCTCTCTCTCTCTCTCTCTCATCAACCGATCCTCCCTCCCAATCTCTTTGCAAATGAATTAATTTAAAAAAAAACATCTTAGTTAAGTGAAGAGAAGGCTCACTAATGCAGGCTCTTCTGAATAAATCCCAGAGACAAAATCGATGGGCTTTGTTGAAGACGGCGCGCTAGCGAACGCAAATGCTAATTTGCACTGCTATTCGTGCGCTGCCATGGTTACCGGAGGGCATCTGAAGGTCACTCGTTCGCACTTCAAGGCAGAGAGATAACACATGCATACATGCAACAGACTGGAGGATGTGGGCCCACCTCAACAACAACAAAAAAGAGGGGGTTGGGAAGGATAGAAAAGGAGGGTCCAAACGGATGTGGTACTCTGGCTCGCACATTGGCAGCTGGTGAGGCTGTTCAGAGGGCTAAAACTAACACCCAATCCCCTCTTTACCCTGAGCCCCGCACGCACACCTCTGCTCATCCCTGTCTGGACACAAGGAGATTGGAATGTCCCTCAACTCACCACGTCGCATGGGGTTTCATCTTCCTTTAATCCTACTAGCTACCTGCTGCCGAAATGCCTGAGCCTCCAAAACCAAATTATGGAGGGGAAGAGAAGTGTGATGCGTAAACATTAGATAAGGAGAAGGGTTATATTGAAAATGGGATACTGTTGTGTGTGTGTGTGTGTGTGTGTGTGTGTGTTAGACATGGGGGGCGCTCTGTGTGTCCCTCTCCATCTCCACCACCATGAATATTGAACACACTCATAAGACGACCCTTCCATGCATTTACATGTAGACTTTATCAAGATATATAGCCGCATAGCCTTCTGTGTGTGGGTGGGCGGATGTACGAGTGTGTGTGTGTGCATGCTGGTGTGTTTGTGTGCATGTGAGAGAGAGAGAGACATACGTTTAATACATGAACAGGCTGATTCATGCCTGTATTGGACTATTGAATACATCTATCTACATTGTGTCATCTATACCTCTGAATATGGCTCTGACCCCACTACAACCTTTTCATGTCCTCAATGTATCACTAAATCACTTAACATTGGACTACACACACACACACACACACACACACACACACACACACACACACACACACACACACACACACACACACACACACACACACACACACACACACACACACACACACACACACACACACACACACACTTACCAGGGTTTTGGGCAGGAAAATGTGGTGCTGGATTTGACTGTCAGCATTTTAATTTACCGGACATTTGAGAGATTTATCGGAGCCACATGCATTGGGTGTGTAATGTGATTAGGGTCTCCACCACGGTGCTCAGAATGACAGAAATCACGTTTACATTATGGTCATTCATCTGAACAGAACGTGTAAGTCGAGGATGCAGTGATGTGCGGTCCTTCTTACCGAATTCTGATGTTCACTCTGAACATGTTAGAATAACTGTCCACATTTACTTTTCCTCAGCCAACAAGACGAATAATGAACAGCAAAATCACTAACCAATGTCAATCTACTATCTCCCATAGTAGAAAAGTTATTCTACTATTCTATTGGTCAGCTGGTCATTCTGTGCGAGAAAAACAGCCTATCCCAGACTCTGGGACAGATGTGGGGGAGGGGGGTGGACGGACGGACGGACAGAGACAGCAAGACAGACAAAAAACAAGGGAAGGACACCATAGTGTGTTGTCCAGCAGACCCTGTACGTCATTCTTATTAAAACCAGATCATGGTATGGAATTCAGTGTTCAATAAAGGCCTTTCAGTATTTATGTGATGTATTCATGTGCTATCTATGTGATGTGCCAGGGACATCATGGACACGTCACCTAGAAAACACACCATGTTTTTCAGGTGTGTCCGTCACAGAGATCAGTGGAGTTAAATATGTAATCCTACAGTGTTCCTTCCCTTGTTCTCTGTCTCTCTCAGGTCTCTCTCAGGTCTCTCTCGGGTCTCTCTCAGGTCTCTCTCAGTCTCTCTCTGGTCTCTCTCGGTCGCTCTCTGTCGCTCAATGGTCTCTCTCGGGTCTCTCTCGGGTCTCTCTCGGGTCTCTCTCTGTCGCGCTCTGGTCTCTCTCAGGTCTCTCTCAGGTCTCTCTCGGTCTCTCTCTGTCTCTCTCGGGTCTCTCTCAGGTCTCTCTCGGTCTCGCTCTGTCTCTCTCTGTCTCTCTCTGTCTCTCTCTGTCTCTCTCGGTCTCTCTCGGTCTCTCTCAGGTCTCTCTCGGTCGCTCTCTGTCGCTCTCTGGTCTCTCTCAGGTCTCTCTCAGGTCTCTCTCTGTCTCTCTCTGTCTCTCTCGGTCTCTCTCGGGTCTCTCTCGGTCTCTCTCGGTCTCTCTCTGTCTCTCTCGGTCTCTCTCGGTCTCTCTCGGGTCTCTCTCAGGTCTCTCTCGGTCTCTCTCTGTCTCTCTCTCTCTCTCTCTGTCTGTCTCTCTCGGTCTCTCTCGGTCTCTCTCAAGTCTCTCTCAGGTCTCTCTCAGGTCTCTCTCAGGTCTCTCTCAGGTCTCTATCGGTCTCTCTCGGTCTCTCAGGTCTCCCTCGGGCTCTCTCAGGTCTCCCTCGGGCTCTCTCAGGTCTCTCTCAGGCCTCTCTCGGTCTCTCTCAGGGCTCTCTCGGTCTCTCTCAGGCCCTCTCGGTCTCTCTCAGGCCTCTCTCGGTCTCTCTCGGTCTCTCTCAGGTCTCTCTCGGTCTCTCTCGGTCTCTATCGGCCTTTCTTGGTCTCTCTCGTCTCTCTCAGGTCTCTCTCGGTCTCTATCGGTCTCTCGCTACAAAAAAAAACATGGCTTAGATGAAAGAGTTGCAGAAATGTTTTCCATGCAAATGTTTTCCATGCAAAATGTATAATGGAACATTCCTATCAACCATGTGTGTGTGTGTGTGTGTGTTTGTGTGTGCGTGTGTGTGTGTGGAGAGTGCAGCCCTTCTCTATTACTAATGTCTATGTGAGTCTGTGTCTCGCTCCTCTCTGACACACAACACTGGAATGAGGTCAGGATGTGTGAGAAGGCTGTCCCTGTCTGTCCTCCAGAACTACATACTATACTACTGTCTGGCTGTCACAGGGATTATGCTTCTCTGTGTGGTTGTCCAGGGTTACTAGAGGGCACAGTCAGTCACCCCGCCTGCTGTATGATTAGAGGGGATGTTTTGATCGTATCTTTGTGTTCAGTTAGGATGAACATACCCCCCCCCCCCCTCCCACAGACTGTGACCCCTGCACCAGACAGTCTCACAAACACACACACACACATTATATAGTATCTAGGCTGGTGTGTGTGTGTGTGTGTGTGTGTGTGTGTGTGTGTGTGTGTGTGTGTGTGTGTGTGTCTGTGTGTGCGTGCGTGTGTGTGCGTGCGTGTGTGTGTGCTTGTGTGTTGGAGGGTGTGTATTGGTGTTTGAGTGTGCGTTTGCATGAGACAGAATGAGAGAGGAGTGTTATTCACATCTGCGTTACGGTCTATAAGGTTTGAATGTGTATTGTTGTGTTTAAGTGTGTGTGCCTATGTTTACACGTTTGTTAGGTTGAAACGTTGGTTAAGTTATGTAGGCTAGGCCTATCTGTGTGTGTGTGATGTGTGAGTGTGCATCTATGTGAGAAGGAACATTCTCTTCTACTTGGGCCACAATTCAATCAAACACACATAGTATAATTTATGCAGAATCATATGAAGACAGTAGCTTTTCTCAGCTGTGGGCAGAATGCTTTAGGTTACTGTTGGATAAGCAGGAAGACTCCCTTGACCTGGCAGTATTCAGAATCAGATGTAGGCCTAGATCTATGCAGTAGGCAGTCAACAAAGGTGGCAGTGGGTGTGATTTAATCCAGATGTGTTTTTGATGTTTGCGTGATTGTGTAAATCTGCATGAGGGGGCGATGTAGTTACCACTGCTATGTGATAGGCTATGTGTAGTCTTGTGAGGGGCCTGTGTATTCATTTGCCAGTTTCTATGAGATTGTGTGAGTGTATCTTTATGAGGGGGAAGTATGTTTACCACTGTGTGTGTGTGTGTGTGCACGCGTGTGTGCGTGTGTATATCTTTGTGAGGGGGCAGTTTAAATTATTTAAGTCGCCATGACTCATTCGCCATGACTCAACTCCGCTCCTCGCTTTTCTCCCGCATCTCGTGAAGCCGGCACGGCCTGACGCTCCGAGCTGTATGAAAAACACTCCCTCTCTCTGCATCAGCAATCCACACAGCCAGGCTCCTTGCAGATTCCAAGATACATTCTGTTTCCCTTCACCTGTGTGAGTGACGCAAACCACTACTACTCCTTCTCCTCTCCCACTTCAGAACACCAGTAAAGAATATATCCCTCATTTCATCCTCCAATAGGGCGATGAGATGGCCACCGTTTTACGGTCTCCTAACTAATTGTGCTATTATGTGTTTTTTTTCGCAATATTTGTAAATTATTTTGCACATAATGTTTCTGCAACCATATCTTACGACAGCTTCTGGATATCAGGACAGCGATCATTCATCTCGGATTAGATGAAGATTTTTTCAACAACAACAACAAGCAGGACTCACACGATATTCTCCAAACAGCCTGCAGGGCAGACCAATTATTCGCATAAGGAAGCGACACAGAGGAAGAAGAGCAGGATGTCTCGTCCGGATCCGCAGAAGACGAGTAGGAAAGCTGCCGTTACCGTCAATATTACTCGCCAACGTGCAATCATTAGACAATAAACTAGACGAGGTAATATCCTACCAACGGGACAGGCCGCAAGGTACGGCAATTGCTCGGCCTCTGACCGCAAGGCACTTCAGTGATGCAACCGGTCAGGATGCTCTGGATGTTGCAGCTGTTGAACCTTTTGAGGATCTCAGGACCCATGCCAAATCTTTTTAGTTTCCTGAGGGGGAATAGGCTTTGTCGTGCCCTCTTCACGACTGTCTTGGTGTGTTTGGACCATTCTAGTTTGTTGTTGATGTGGACACCAAGGAATTTGAAGCTCTCAACCTGCTCCACTACAGCCCCGTCGATGAGAATGGGGACGTGCTTGGTGCTCCTTTTCCTGTAGTCCACAACCATCTCCTTAGCCTTGGTTACGTTGAGGGATAGGTTGTTATTCTGTTGTTATTCTGGCACCACCCGGCCAGGTCTCTGGTTTCCTGAGGGGGAATAGGCTTTGTCGTGCCCTCTTCACGACTGTCTTGGTGTGTTTGGACCATTCTAGTTTGTTGTTGGAAGGCCCTAATTATTGTCAAAGACCCCAGCCACCCCAGTCATAGACTGTGAAATGAAATCATGGAGGAAAAAAATGGATTCATGACTGGAGACTGATTGGCCATCAACATGAATGGCATGTCTGTATTCCTGGTTTTCTGGCCTGTCTATTGGCCGGTGCTCATTCTGCACAGATCCACAAATCATATCCTCCCTCACGGTGCATGTAGACAGCAGATCTGGCAGTGATAGCATGTGGAATCTTCCATCTTGGTCTTGGTAGATCTGGTAAACAGTTCCCCTCATTACACCATTGATCTCTCCACTATTAAAACTCCACCTGGATTGACGTGTAGGTAACACAGTCCGACTGGTGTCCCCCACATTTCCCAGCCAGCTGTTACAACAAAAAACAGAGTGAGTGGAAACTGATCAAGAGATAGATAATAAACTGAAGTCAGAGCTGTGAATGTGGATTCAGTCAAGGTGACAGACATTGTACAGGACATTAAACACTTTATCTTACTCTCCCATTCTCTATCATTGTCTATTTCTCTCTCTCTGTCACTCTTGCTCTTGATCTCACTGTGTACACACAGACACGGACACACACACACACACAACACACACTATCTCTTGCACACAAAATCCTACCTTCCCTATCGCACACACACTCACACACACATTGACAAACATGCAGACCCATCAAATGATTTGGCTTTGTGGTGGAGAAACAGGGGAGAAACATTTTATTTTGTAGAAAAACAGGAAGTCCTTATATTACACAACCCTGAGTCAGTCATTACACGCTCAGCCATTGAGGACCTTTAAGTATTTCCAAGTGGCCTTCGATTCTCACTCCTGCTCTTTTTTTCTATTATATTTATTTTTTCTCTCTCACTTCTGTTCTTAAATTACAGCATGTTGTGCAATAATAATCAACTGTTCAATCTCCTCAATGATTATGTTGAAGATAATGTTATTGTTTTTTAAGGTACTTTTTAATTGTATTTGAAATATTGTGTTCTGACCTCATTTTGGACAGGAGCTATACGTTAACTCTGAATATCAGGTCATTTTGGACAGGAGCTATACGTTAACTCTGAATATCAGGTCATTTTGGACAGGAGCTATATGCTAACTCTGAATATCAGGTTATTTTGGACAGGAGCTATACGTTAACTCTGAATATCAGGTCATTTTGGACAGGAGCTATACGTTAACTCTGAATATCAGGTCATTTTGGACAGGAGCTATATGCTAACTCTGAATATCAGGTCATTTTGGACAGGAGCTATACGTTAACTCTGAATATCAGGTCATTTTGGACAGGAGCTATATGCTAACTCTGAATATCAGGTCATTTTGGACAGGAGCTATATGCTAACTCTGAATATCAGGTCATTTTGGACAGGAGCTATACGTTAACTCTGAATATCAGGTCATTTTGGACAGGAGCTATATGTTAACTCTGAATATCAGGTCATTTTGGACAGGAGCTATATGCTAACTCTGAATATCAGGTCATTTTGGACAGGAGCTATATGTTAACTCTGAATATCAGGTCATTTTGGACAGGAGCTATATGTTAACTCTGAATATCAGGTCATTTTGGACAGGAGCTATATGCTAACTCTGAATATCAGGTCATTTTGTTTTGGACAGGAGCTATATGTTAACTCTGAATATCAGGTCATTTTGGACAGGAGCTATATGCTAACTCTGAATATCAGGTTATTTTGGACAGGAGCTATATGCTAACTCTGAATATCAGGTCATTTTGGACAGGAGCTATATGCTAACTCTGAATATCAGGTCATTTTGGACAGGAGCTATATGCTAACTCTGAATATCAGGTTATTTTGGACAGGGGCTATATGCTAACTCTGAATATCAGGTCATTTTGGACAGGAGCTATATGTTAACTCTGAATATCAGGTCATTTTGGACAGGAGCTATATGCTAACTCTGAATATCAGGTCATTTTGGACAGGAGCTATATGCTAACTCTGAATATCAGGTCATTTTGGACAGGAGCTATATGCTAACTCTGAATATCAGATCATTTTGGACAGGAGCTATATGCTAACTCTGAATAGCTGGTCATTTTGGACAGGAGCTATATGCTAACTCTGAATATCAGGTCATTTTGGACAGGAGCTATATGTTAACTCTGAATATCAGGTCATTTTGGACAGGAGCTATATGCTAACTCTGAATATCAGGTCATTTTGGACAGGAGCTATATGTTAACTCTGAATATCAGGTCATTTTGGACAGGAGCTATATGTTAACTCTGAATATCAGGTCATTTTGGACAGGAGCTATATGCTAACTCTGAATATCAGGTCATTTTGGACAGGAGCTATATGCTAACTCTGAATATCAGGTTATTTTGGACAGGAGCTATATGCTAACTCTGAATATCAGGTCATTTTGGACAGGAGCTATATGCTAACTCTGAATATCAGGTCATTTTGGACAGGCGCTATATGCTAACTCTGAATATCAGGTTATTTTGGACAGGAGCTATATGCTAACTCTGAATATCAGGTCATTTTGGACAGGAGCTATATGTTAACTCTGAATATCAGGTCATTTTGGACAGGAGCTATATGCTAACTCTGAATATCAGGTCATTTTGGACAGGAGCTATATGCTAACTCTGAATATCAGGTCATTTTGGACAGGAGCTATGTGCTAACTCTGAATATCAGGTCATTTTGGACAGGAGCTATATGCTAACTCTGAATATCAGGTCATTTTGGACAGGAGCTATATGCTAACTCTGAATATCAGGTCATTTTGGACAGGAGCTATATGCTAACTCTGAATATCAGGTCATTTTGGACAGGAGCTATATGCTAACTCTGAATATCAGGTCATTTTGGACAGGAGCTATATGCTAACTCTGAATATCAGGTCATTTTGGACAGGAGCTATATGCTAACTCTGAATATCAGGTATTTTTGTGGACAAGGTAGCTTTCCATTCTCAGCCATCCTTAACCATTGTGCCTTAGCCTAGCAGCACAGTAGCTACAAGGTCACTCACATGACCTATGCGAAGCATCATGTGGCCTTCTGGAGAGGTGCTAATGAACCTGTGAGCCATGCCAGCTCCAAGGTGAAGTTCCCGCTTGGTACAGATCTAGGATCAGCTTCCCCTCCCCTAATCCTAATCCTAACCGGAACCATTAGTGTGGCAAACGCAAACTCTAGATCAGCCATATCAGGGGTTTAATCCAAGCCCCGGTACCAGCAGCACAGACACTGCTCTGCTCTACACCCACTGGGACAGGGAAGCCACCACTGGAGTTAAGCTACTGTCTGGGGAGAGAGAGGGAAGGAATAGAGGATGGTAGAGGAGGGGGAGGACTGGGATGAGGAGGCTAGTGTTACTGTCTGGGGAGTGAGAGAGAAGGGGAGAAAAGAGGGAGAGTGTGAAGGGTATAGGAGGGGGAGGACTGGGATGAGGAGGTTAGTGTTACTGTCTGGGGAGTGAGAAAGAGAGGGAGAGAAAGAGA
This sequence comes from Oncorhynchus mykiss, assembly GCF_013265735.2. Lineage (NCBI taxonomy): Eukaryota > Metazoa > Chordata > Actinopteri > Salmoniformes > Salmonidae > Oncorhynchus > Oncorhynchus mykiss. The sequence continues at coordinate 18,464,909 of NC_048585.1, forward strand.
AAAGAGGGAGAGAGAAGGGGATAGAGGAGGTAGAGATAAGAACTGGTACCAGGCTGTTATCCCTGTAGTGAGACAGAGACAAGGGATATTGATCAAATGAGTGAAAAGTGAAGTGTAGGCCTGGAGAGATGGGGAAATGGAGAGAAACAGCTAGGGAGAGAGGTTGATGCATAGATAGTGTGTGAGAGAGGGGGACTTAAAGGTAGAGTAATGGAGAGAGGGAGAGAAGGATGCTAATACCCAAGGATTAGTTCCACACGTTCTTGGCATTTGTCTGCGTGGCGGTGACCGAGCTTGGCGCGGAGCCACAACGAGCATTTGCTGATTAGTTTGGACTTTTCCTGTCATGTTTGGGAAACTTCCTGTGTCTCCTCTCTCCCTTTCTCTCTATGGACCCGTTCCCTAAGGGATGGGAGGATTCCCCCCATGAAGAGCTGCTACCCTCCCTCTCTACCAAAGGAGCTTCACAAGGCCAACAGAACACACCTGGGGGGAAAGTAGGTTAGCCATGAATCTACCCGCCACGAGGCACGAACACACAACATCCTTGCAGAGAAGAAGCGGAGTGGGTAATCTTTCATCTTTAAGCTTTGAGTCAGAAAAACAGGTCCATGGAAATTATAGTGGGTTGTAGTCGAATGTCTACTGTAATATGCTAAAATATGCTCATAAATGGGCAATTTTATTGGTTTGGCGTTGGTGGAAAAGAGCGGGTCGTTGTTTTTCCTTTTAATTCTCAGGGTCGTGAAGTACGCTGCATTACCCTTTTTAGGTTCTTAATTGTTTTCTCTCTCTCCTCCTTTCTGAGAATGAGAATATTTTCAATCCAAATAACTCATCGCTTTTTCGACTTTGACTCTACCTCTGAACTGTGTGGGTAAAGTGTCATTTTCACAACACATCCCATACCTATGGATAACATTAGATATGTTACTTTGCGCTGTATATTTTTGATAACCATAGAATAATTCTAAGAGTAAATTCTCAAACTTAAAGTAAATTCTCATACTTGCGTGGCGCATGGCTAGGGTACTCGTTTAAAACCACGAGGCTGCTCAAGCGATCTCCCACTCTGTAACATGAAGTGTCTGCCCGTCTGGCAACCAGTCTCATAAAACATGGAACAAGATGCAATTAACCCATTAAGGGCTTTAGGCTGCATGGACATGTGCCACCTGTATCCAGGAGGCACTACTCCTCATCACTCATTTATGATCAGGCTACTCTCTCTCTCTCTCTCTCTCTCTCTCTAAATCTCTCACTCTCTTTTTTCTCTCTTTTTCTCCAATTTGCTTTCTTTCTCAATCCCTCTTTATATCCCCCTCTCCGCTCTCTCTCTCTCTCTCTCTATGGGGCCTTAACAGCCAAAGCGCTTTGAAGCTGGTCGTCGAGGGCCTAGTGCTTTTAGAAGTGTGTTTATGTAACCATGGTGTCATCTCCTCTCTTCCCCCGCCCTCCCCTCCCCCTCTGAGGATGTAATATTCCTAATGAGGGACAGATTCCTTTGGAAAGAGATTGTAGGATGGTGGCTCACCGGCCCCGGTTGGGAATAAATGTGTTTGGATGTGCAGTTGGGCCTGAAGCCCTATAGCTGTCATCAGTATTGCGATGGATCTGATCTGGTCACCTGAGAGCCTGGTGTAATATTGACTAATCACTCAGCATGTTTTGATGAAACCAGCTAAGGAATTGTTCAAACTGATGCATGATAAACAACATCTGCAATCAGAAGGCCTTTTGAGTAAATGTTTTCGTCTCTTTCCAATGAGCTTGTTCTCATTTGACGTGTTGCAGCTTCATAAGAGTTCCAGAAGTCATGACAACCAGAGATACAAGCCTACAGTAAACCGCTCAGAAAAATGAAACTTGAAAGACCGTAAATACACACTCATTTCTGAGAAAGCTTGTGGGGTTTTAGAGAAGTCACTGCATCTCAAGCTAAGTACACAATGTCTAGGCAATGGGCATTTAATATCTGAATCCATTTGTTTGCTACTATTATTGTCCCGACTTGGTATTCTGGGTAAAAAGACTAGAATCACTTCTTCACTGGCTAAATGTGACACACCACTAAGCCATACAAAGGCACTAAAGCTCTTTCCACCAGCGGTTGGGACTGAATACACACACAAACACATGCCTAGCGATGAATAAAACATACACACACTCACAGATGCCTGTCCGCAATAAGTCAAACATACACACAAACATACATACACACAGACCGTGCAGAATATTCACAGTCTGTAGCATGATGACATCACCTCTGCTCAAGTTTTTACCATACCAGGGGTTGTTAGAGAAAGAGAGAGAGAAAGGGAGAGAGAGTTCTAAACAATAGAAATAGAGAGTGAGAGAAAGGGAGAGAGTGTCACGTTTGTCATAATGATCGGGCCAAGGTGCAGTGTGGTATGCGTACATTCTTCTTTATTATAAGAATGAACACTGAACAAACGAACAAAATGAACCGTGAAGCTAATATGAGTAGTGCAGACAGGCAACTAAACATAGAACAACAACCCACAAACACAAAAGGGAAATGGCCACCTAAATATAATCCCCAATCAGATACAACGATAAACAGCTGCCTTTGATTGGGAACCATATCAGGCCACCATAGACGTAAGTACGTAGACCTACAAAACCTCTAGACATACAAAAACCCTAGACATACAAAAACCCTAGACAATACAAAAACTAGCATACCCACCCTTGTCACACCCTGACCTAACCAAAATATAAAGAAAACAGAGATATTAAAGGTCAGAGCGTGACAGTAAAACCGGACCGTGGATCATCGCCGGAGGCTCTGGACTGCGAATCATCCCCGAAGACCCCGGACTGTGGCCCGTCGCCGGAGGCTCCGGACTGTGATACGTCGCCGGAGGTTCCGGACTGGGGACTGTGGCCGGAAGCTCTGGACTGTGGACTGTGGCCGGAAGCTCTGGACTGGGGACTGTGGCCGGAAGCTCTAGACTGGGGACTGTGGCCGGAAGCTCTGGACTGGGGACTGTCGCCGGAAGCTCTGGACTGGGGACTGTCGCCGGAAGCTCTGGACTGCGGAGGCGCACTGGATACCTGGTGCAAAGTGCTGGCACTGAAGACACGCACCTCAGGGCGAGTGCGAGGAAGAGGCACAGGACGTACTAGACTGTGGAGGCGCACTGGATACCTGGTGCGTGGTGCAGTCACTGGTGGTACCAGGCTGGGGACCCGCACCACAGGGCGAGTGCGGGGAGCGGGCACAGGCACAGGACGTACTGGACTGTGGAGGCGCACTGGAGATCTGGAGCGTAGAGCTGGCACAGTTTGTTCTGGCTGGATGCTCACTTGAGCCCGACCAGTGCGGGGCGCTAGCGCAGGACGCACTGGGCTGTGCAGACGCACCAGAGACACAGAACGCAGAGCCGACGCAGGTTATAATTGTCTAAGCAGATGTACTGGAGACCAGGAGCGCTGAGCTGGCACCATCTGTCCTGGCTGGATGCTCATTGTAGCCCGGCAAATGCGAGGAGCTGGAAAAGAGCGCACCGGGCTATGAATGCGAACTGGAGACACCGTGCGCATCACTGCATAACACGGTGCCTGACCAGTCACACGCTCCCCACGGTAGGCAGGAGGAGTTGGCTCAGATCTCCAATCTGACTCAGCCAATCTCCTCGTGTGCCCCCACCCCAAAAAATGTCTTGGGGCTGCCTCTCTTGCTTGCCACGTTTGTATTTCTCCTCGTAATATCGTCGTTCGGAAGGCGATACTCCCCAGCCTGCGTCCAGGGTCCTGCTACATCAAGGATCTCCGCCCATGTCCATTTCTCCATAAAACGCTGCTCCTCCTTACCACGCTGCTTGGTCCTTTTGTGGTGGGTTCTTCTGTCACGTTCGTCATAATGATCGGGCCAAGGTGCAGTGTGGTATGCGTACATTCTTCTTTATTATAAGAATGAACACTGAACAAAATGAACCGTGAAGCTAATATGAGTAGTGCAGACAGGCAACTAAACATAGAACAAGAAACCACAAACACAAAAGGGAAAATGGCCACATAAATATAATCCCCAATCAGAGACAACAATAAACAGCTGCCTCTGATTGGGAACCATATCAGGCCACCATAGACATATAAATACCTAGACCTACAAAACCCCTAGACATACAAAAACCCTAGACAATACAAAAACTAGCATACCCACCCTCGTCACACCCTGACCTAACCAAAATATAAAAGAAAACAGAGATATTAAAGGTCTGAGCGTGACAGAGAGAGAGTTCTAAACAATAGATAGAGAGAAAGGGAAAAGGGAGAGAGAGAAAGGGAGAGAGAACGGGAGAGAGAACGGGAGAGAGAGAAAGGGAGAGAGAATGGGAGAGAGAGAAAGGGAGAGAGAGAAAGGGAGAGAGAACGGGAGAGAGAGAAAGGGAGAGAGAACGGGAGAGAGAGAAAGGGAGAGAGAAAGGGAGAGAGAGAAAGGGAGAGAGAGAAAGGGAGAGAGAACGGGAGAGAGAGAGTTCTAAACAATAGATAGAGAGAAAGGGAAAAGGGAGAGAGAGAAAGGGAGAGAGAAAGGGAGAGAGAACGGGAGAGAGAGAAAGGGAGAGAGAAAGGGAGAGAGAGAGTTCTTAACAATAGATAGAGAGAAAGGGAAAAGGGAGAGAGAGAAAGGGAGAGAGAAAGGGAGAGAGAACGGGAGAGAGAGAAAGGGAGAGAGAACGGAAGAGAGAGAAAGGGAGAGAGAAGGGGAGAGAGAGAAAGGGAGAGAGAACGGGAGAGAGAGAAAGGGAGAGAGAACGGGAGAGAGAGAAAGGGAGAGGGAACGGAAGAGAGAGAAAGGGAGAGAGAAGGGGAGAGAGAGAAAGGGAGAGAGAACGGGAGAGAGAGAAAGGGAGAGAGAACGGGAGAGAGAGAAAGGGAGAGAGAAAGAGAAAGATACAGTTCTAAACAATAAATCAAATCAAATCTAATTTTATTGGTGACATACACATGGTTAGCAGATGTTAATGCGAGTGTTGCGAAATGCTTGTGCTTCTAGTTCAGACTGTGCAGTAATATCTAATAAGTAATCTAACAATTTCACAACAACTACCTTATACACACAAGTGTAAAGGAATGAATAAGAATATGTACATATAAATATATGGAATAGCGATGGCCGAACGGCATAGGCAAGATGCAGTAGATGGTATCGAGTACAGTATATACATATGAGATGAGTAATATAGGGGATGTAAACATTATATAAAGTGGCATTGTTTAAAGTCACTAGTGATACATTTATTACATCCAATTTGTTATTATTATGTGGCCAGAGATTTGAGTCAGTATGTTGGCAGCAGCCACTCAATGTTAGTGGTGGCTGTTTAACAGTCTGATGGCCTTGAGATAGAAGCTGTTTTTCAGTCTCTCGGTCCCAACTTTGGTGCACCTGTACTGACCTCGCCTTCTGGATGATAGCGGGGTGAACAGGCAGTGGCTCGGGTGGTTGTTGTCCTTGATGATCTTTATGGCCTTCCTGTGACATCGGGTGGTGTAGGTGTCCTGGAGGGCAGGTAGTTTGCCCCCGGTGATGCGTTGTGCAGACCTCACTACCATCTGGAGAGCCTTACGGTTGTGGGCGGAGCAGTTGCCGTACCAGGCGGTGATACAGCCCGACAGGATGCTCTCGATTGTGCATCTGTAAAGGTTTGTGAGTGTTTTTGGTGATAAGCCACATTTCTTCAGCCCCCTGAGGTTGAAGAGGCACTGTTGTGCCTTCTTCACCATGCTGTCTGTGTGGGTGGACCATTTCAGATTGTCCGTGATGTGTACGCCGAGGAACATAACTTTCCACCTTCTCCACTGCGGTCCCATCGATGTGGATAGGGGGGTGCTCCCTCTGCTGTTTCCTGAAGTACACGATCATTTCCTTTGTTTTGTTGACACGTTGACAGGTTATTTTCCTGACATCACACTCCGAGGGCCCTCACCTCCTCCCTGTTAGCTGTCTCGTCGTTGTTGGTAATCAATCCTACCACTGTAGTGTCGTCTGCAAACTTGATGATTGAGTTGGAGGCGTGCATGGGTGAACAGGGAGTACAGGAGAGGGCAGAGAACGCGCCCCAGTGTTGAGGATCAGCAGGGTTAAGATGTTGTTACCTACCCTCACCACCTGGGGGCGGCCCGTCAGAAAGTCCAGGACCCAGTTGCACAGGGCGGGGTCGAGACCCAGGGTTTTGAGCTTGATGACGAGTTTGGAGGGTACTATGGTGTTAAATGCTGAGCTGTAGTCGATGAACAGCATCCTTACATAGGTTTTCCTTTTGTAGTCCGTGATTGACTGTAGACTCTGCCACATACCTCTCATGTCTGAGCCGTTGAATTGCAACTCTACTTTGTCTCTATACTGACACTTAGCTTGTTTGATTGAGGAGGGAATAGCTACACTGTTTGTATTCAGTCATGAATCCGGTCACCTTGCCCTGATTAAAAGCAGTGGTTCGCGCTTTCAGTTTTGCACAAATGCTGCCATCAATCCACGGTTTCTGGTTGGGGAAGGTTTTAATAGTCACCGTGGGTACAACAGCATAGATGCACTTGCTAATAAACTCGCTCACCGAATCAGTGTATACATCAGTGTATATACAATGTTGTTGTTCGACGCTATCCGGAACATATCCCAGTCCACGTGATCGAAGCAATCTTGAAGCTTGGAATCAGATTGGTCGGATCAGCGTTGATCAGACCTGAGTATGGGTGTTTCCTGTTTTAGTTTCTGTCTATAGACTGGCAGCAACAACATGGAGTTGTGGTCAGATTTGCCAAAAGGAGGGCAAGAGAGGGCTTTGTATGCATCGCTGTGTAGACCTAGGTACTGTGCACTGAAATTAGGTCACAGTCAGGCAACGATTCAACATGCCAGCCCACTGGCATTTGACATGACCTTTTAAATGTGTTTACATGAGTTTACGAGAGAGAGAGAAAGGGAGAGAGAGAAAGGGAGAGAGAGAGTTCTAAACAAAAGAGAGAGAGAGAGAGGGTGAAAGGGAGAGAGAGAAAGGGAGAGCGAGAGTTCTAAACATTAAAAAGAGAGGTAGAGAAAGGGAGAGAGAAAGGGAGAGAGAGAGTTCTAAACAAAAGAGAGAGAGAGAGGGAGAAAGGGAGAGAGAGAGAGCGAGAGTTCTAAACATTAGAAAGGGAGAGAGAGAGAGAAAGGGAGAGAGAGAAAGGGAGAGAGTTCTAAACAAAATAGTGAGAGAGAGAGGGAGAAAGGGAGAGATAGAAAGGGAGAGAGAGAGTTCTAAACAAGAGAGAGAGAGAGAGAGAGAGAGAGAGAGGGAGAAAGGGAGAGAGAGAAAGGGAGAGCGAGAGTTCTAAACATTAGAAAGGGAGAGAAAGGGAGAGAGAGAAAGGGAGAGAGAGAGTTCTAAACAAAAGAGAGAGAGAGAGAGGGAGAAAGGGAGAGAGAGAGGGAGAGCGAGAGTTCTAAACAAAAGAGTGAGAGAGAGGGAGAAAGGGAGAGATAGAAAGGGAGAGAGAGAGTTCTAAACAACAGAGAGAGAGAGAGAGAGAGGGAGAAAGGGAGAGAGAGAAAGGGAGAGAGAGAGTTCTAAACATTAGAAAGGGAGAGAGAGAAAGGAAAAGAGAGAGAGAAAGGGAGAGAGAGAGTTCTAAACATTAGAAAGGGAGAGAGAGAAAGGAAAAGAGAGAGAGAAAGGGAGAGAGAGAGTTCTAAACAGTAGAAAGAGAGGTATGCTCTTCCACTGTTTCCTTATTGAGAAAGTTTAGACCTGCCACTTGTAGAAGCTCAAACAAAGAGAAGAGCTTTGAGGTGGTTACCATAGCACAGAGTCACCTCCCCATTGGCAGGCCAAGGTATCACCCGGTGCAAAATGCTTCGGGGCAAACAGACTGACAGCTGGTGAGCTTTAAAAAGGCTCTCATGCACAACTCTCCACCTAGAAGCCTATGGGCTCGGATGATTTACCTTTGATTAAATTAATGACAATGCATTCCCTGTGTCCATTCCCTGGGGAAGCCTACAGAGCAAACACACACACACACACACACACACACACACACACACACACACACACACACACACACACACACACACACACACACTAACGTAAACACACACATACACACAATCATACATACACAGACATACAGACATGTAAACACACAGACAAGTAAATGTACACACAAGCATACATACATACATACACACAACACATGCGCACAAGCACACACACACACACACACACACACACACGTAAATGCACTTAAAATATCATGTCAAATGCCAGTGGGCTGGCATGCTGAATTGTTGCCTGACTATGACCTAATTTCAGTGCACAGTACCTAGGCCTACACAGCCCACGACATGCCTACTGCTAGTGTGTGAGTGTGTGTGTGTGTGGGTGCGTGTGTGCCAGGGTGTGTGTGTATAGGAACGCGCTAACCCCGAGGATTGCTTGTGTAACATTTGTCTCTGGCGGTAGTCCCATTTTTCTGACCTGGGGGGGAAATACTAGTCCCTCTGTCTGTCTCTGTTGAGTAATGCAGGTATTTGTGCCAGTTCAATGGTATACAGTCTGTTGACTGACTGACTGTATCTGTGTATAATAATCCTGGGCAAGAGAGTTTCATCGTCGTTGGTTGTGCAGATATTTATGTATGATGTAAGCAGGGGAGACAGGTCTCATTTTAAGGGCCCTGTTCAGTGTTCTATCAAACCAAGTCCAAAAATGCTATATAGGTAACCTACAAGTTCTAACTCACATACTCCACACATGAAAAATGAAAGGACAATTGCATGTTGATTCCATTATGATTTATAATGCATACAGTGCTTAATTTATCAATTGGGAGGTTTCGGAACAAAAAGTGACCTGGGGGGCTCTGAGGTCCTGAAACGCATTTAAAATAAATCACCTATATAATAGAGCTTTGCATGCATATTATGGCTTTTGCATAGAGCAGTAGAGTAGAGGCACTTACAGAAGATGCTTTTGCATAGAGCAGTAGAGTAGAGGCACTTACAGAAGATGTTTTTGCATACAGCAGTAGAGTAGAGGCACTTACAGAAGATGTTTTTGCATACAGCAGTAGAGTAGAGGCACTTACAGAAGATGTTTTTGCATACAGCAGTAGAGTAGAGGCACTTACAGAAGATGTTTTTGCATACAGCAGTAGAGTAGAGGCACTTACAGAAGATGCTTTTGCATACAGCAGTAGAGTAGAGGCACTTACAGAAGATGTTTTTGCATACAGCAGTAGAGTAGAGGCACTTACAGAAGATGTTTTTGCATACAGCAGTAGAGTAGAGGCACTTACAGAAGATGTTTTTGCATACAGCAGTAGAGTAGAGGCACTTACAGAAGATGTTTTTGCATACAGCAGTAGAGTAGAGGCACTTACAGAAGATGCTTTTGCATAGAGCAGTAGAGTAGAGGCACTTACAGAAGATGTTTTTGCATAGAGCAGTAGAGTAGAGGCACTTACAGAAGATACACACATTTTTAAGCTTGGGGTCCAGGAGAAATGTTGCCTTTTATAAATGTATTTCATGCGATTCTACATCATTTTAGAGACTTCAGCAAATATTTTTTAATACCTCACAAATTACAAATCTGAGAACTTGAATCCATCAATAGCCTCGACCTAGGTGTGTGGAGACACATACTGTACAGTATGAGGAGGACATTATAGACCTGAAAAAGCTTTTCAGTTTCTCTGACTCACCCAATGATGTGCAGCTCACTCACTGGCGATGGCCGATGCTCTCGTGCCTAAAGCCTACCTCTCTCTTGTTTAACTTTGTAAAACAATCCTGTTTGCTCAATAGGCCTATTTGAAAGTTGATCACATATCTGGGAGCCTACAGACGGATTACTCTTCTCTTTTCAGCAGAATCCATCTGCCTTCAAGTCTGTGTTTTCCCGCGATGTTTGGCTATTTGAAATATTGTGAAAGGCCTGTTTTGGCGGAATGCTGTTCACTGACAGATTTGCCGCACGTTCCAGACTTTAGGCAATAACTTGTGATTGGGCTACACACAATCCACAGCTAGCCTATTTACAAAAAAAAGCTATTGATCCTCCATGGCGAAACCATAGACCTACTCCTGGTGTAGTATTCTGAATTATTTCATGTTTTTCTGAACAGACAGCAGTAATTCTATAACATATTTAAATTTATCAGGGGTGCTGTAGCACCTCCAGCACCCTTCCCACAGGTACGCTGAGAAAAAAAGAGATCCCATTTTGGGTCCAGGTTGAACCCTCTTTGGTTCCAGGTAGAATTACATGGGGTTCCATGTTGAACCCAATGTACAAAGGGTTATACCTTGAACCAAAAGGGTTATATACCTTGAACCAAAAGGGTTATACCTTGAACCAAAAGGGTTATACCTTGAACCAAAAGGGTTACACCTTGAACCAAAAGGGTTATTTATACCTTGAACCAAAAGGGTTATACCTTGAACCAAAAGGGGTTTTCCTATGGGGACAGCCGAAGAGCCCTTCCTATGGGGACAGCCGAAGAGCCCTTCCTATGGGGACAGCCGAAGAGCCCTTCCAATGGGGACAGCCGAAGAGCCCTTCCTATGGGGACAGCCGAAGAGCCCTTCCTATGGGGACAGCCGAAGAGCCCTTCCAATGGGGACAGCCGAAGAGCCCTTCCAATGGGGACAGCCGAAGAACCCTTCCTATGGGGACAGCCGAAGAACCCTTCCTATGGGGACAGCCAAAAAATTATTCTAGATAGCACCTATTTTTCTGTGTGCCGAAGAACCCTTCCTATGGGGACAGCCGAAGAGCCCTTCCAATGGGGACAGCCGAAGAGCCCTTCCAATGGGGACAGCCGAAGAGCCCTTACAATGGGGACAGCCGAAGAGCCCTTCCAATGGGGACAGCCGAAGAACCCTTCCTATGGGGACAGCCGAAGAGCCCTTCCTATGGGGACAGCCGAGGAGCCCTTCCTATGGGGACAGCCGAAGAGCCCTTCCAATGGGGACAGCCGAAGAACCCTTCCTATGGGGACAGCCGAAGAACCCTTCCTATGGGGACAGCCGAAGAACCCTTCCTATGGGGACAGACAAAAAATGATTCTAGATAGCACCTATTTTTCTAAGAGTGTATGATTCTAAAGGAAATAAATGACGTGCAACCCGGGTCGGCCCAACACAATTCAATTCTTAGAATATCAGGCAAGTATTCACATAAC